>NW_028324309.1:17502500-17802500 GCF_058129835.1 Hydra viridissima
GGAGCTCTCAACATTAAATTCATTTGTATTTGGCCACTGGGTCATACTTGTACCCTTCATCTTTGTTAGATATTGCAACTTTTAAACCATAAACTGCTCTCATTAAAGTACAATGTTTTGCACAATCAATAATTTTTTTATACACAATCTATATCATGGCTCTTGGGAGATATTTGCTGAAATCTGCAGAAGCTTTTTGGTAACTTTCGAATTGAATTGCATTTGACACTAATTGAACGTTGTGCTTGTAACAAAAGTGGGGGAGTCAGATAATCAACCAGATTTAATACAAACAACTGTACCAATTACTTTTATCCTATGTAATCTTAGCTAGGATTAACCTTGAATATTATCAGTTGATGATTTTGCAACCTCAAAAGTATTTCAGGGTCATATTCTTTGCCAATTACAATCATTCCAAGGTTGTGATTGTAACCCCTTTGTCCAAAAAGATGAAGCTTTATTAGATTTATTTGGTTTAGTTTCGCTTGAACATTGACAGAAGAACTTTGCTCTTTTTCACCTCCAGTATCCTTAACTGAATAACTTTTCTGATGTTATAAATTCATTAGATAATACAAATTTTTGTTTAAAGTATTTACTGATAATTTTTGCTTGAAATGTTTGATGGGTCTTTTTTACATCAAGATAAAATTATATTCCTTCAGGACAAAGATTACATTTCTTCATGAATTTGTCAATTTTTTAAACTTTGAAATGTTTTATTTAAGTATCTCTTGGAACTCTTTCTATATTCAGTGCTGCCAAAATTTTTAATTTAAAGACTTAAATTAAAGGCTGAAAAATTTTGATTTTTTTTATAAAGATATAAATCCTCTAAAACTAAAAGTGAGCACAAAAGTAGATTGTAAAATAAAAATGCTCTTCAATGAGCAATCTTTAACAACAACCTCCCCTCCTCCCCCTCTAATGATTGCTATCTACAAAAGTGCAATCTCTGGAGAGAACAGCAGTGTTTGACACACTTAAATCTAAAGCAAAAATTTAAGTACCTTTTACTTTGAATTTAAGCTGAGCTAAATTGTCAACAACAACATACATTTAAAGTTTTTCTAAGTAATTTCTCTTTTTTTTTTCTTCTTCTTTTTTTTAAGAATTCTTTTCTTATGTGTTATCTTCTCTTGTTAAAATGCTTAAATTATTTAATATAAATTGTCTTAATGATGATGAAGATAAATTTCCATTCCTTTTAATATTGAAAATGTTTTTTCTATTAGAATTTTTACAAACAATACTTAAAGATATTCTAAAAGCTATAGTTATGTTTGGGAATGTGTATTTGATTTGCAGCTTAACTATTTACTTTCAAATACATTGAGCTTTTGAAAGTTTATTATCACTAATTAAGTTAATATGCATAAAGTAGAGACAATATTCAATTAATCCTGGTTCTAAATCAATTTTATATGCATTCAATAATTTACTTGCAATTTATCTAATTATCACTTTGTCACATGTTTCTTAATCTATTAAAAATCCAAATTTGGAGGATATATTGATGTATAAAGGTTTTCTTTTTTTAATTCTGGTAAACGTATATCTACATAAAAAGTATTAACACAGAAATTTCTATTTTTATCAAATTGTGAATCTATTGATGTTCCTTCATCAAATAACATTTTTGTAATTATCTTTGTAGTTTTAAATTCAAAACTTGCTGATAATTTTTCTTCTAAAGTTCTTTGATGATTCATTCTCTCTTTATTCTATACTCTACTTTAAATTTATTTGATTATATGTAATATGTTGTGTATAACACTTGCTTAACAACCACTTTTAAAAGTAAAAGTAAATTATCTCATTAGGAAATCTGATCAACTAATCATTAAGGCTAAGACTAAAAATTGCATATGTAGCTATATAAAATCTCCTAGAAATATGTTTACATAACTTTCATGATATTTGCAAAGTTCAGCTTTAAAGTTGGAAGTTCAACTCAAGTTTAAGAATTGAAATAGAATAAGTAAAGCTTGCTATGTTATAAAACTCTTTGGTTTAAAAAACTCTTATAATCTTTAGTTTTCTCTACGTGCAGTTGGATGTCCAAATTATCTACTTTTAGAAATTCAAATTTTTATTATGTTGACATATTTTTTAGGTTCCTATAGTTCTTACTAAGTTTACATCAAATCCTATACATTACTTTGATTTGAACTTATTCTTCTTTTGTCTAAAGAGAAATCTATTTTATAGTTAGACTTTTCCCACACAAAATTTTATATAAGTATCTACCAAATGCAATGTGACAAATGTCCTCTTGTCCCTCACATATTCTAATGTGAAAAGCTACCATTTTGCAATATGTTACGTTGTCACATTGCATTTAGGTGTTCATATAAAAGCCTTAAGAAGAAGAGTTTAAACAAAGTTTGTTTTGATATTTAGAGTTGAAAGTGGAAATTACTGGCATACCAAAAGATGCAAAAGAAGTAGCTAAAAAATTATTGGCATCTGGGGTAATGTTTTATTATAACTGAAATTATATTTACGCTATTTTTAAGCACCATATTATATTTTTAAGCACCAATTTTTTTTACTCAAAGTGTTTTACCTACTTTCAATATGTTGACAAATACATTTTTTTAAAATGGACATATTCTGAGATATTATGACAAATACACTTTTTTAAAGCAAGCTCACTCTCAGTTGACAATCACTAAAGATATCTAACAAATACACTCTTAAATGTGTCAACAAACAGCATAATGTTCAAATGTGCAGACCAACATTCTGACTAACAAACTGATGTGCATTTAAACAATTTAAGTTTTGTGTTAAATTGAGGTAACAACAACTTGTCCCTCACATAATGTGAAATACTTGTAACACCAGCAAAAAAAAGAAAATATACAGAAATAGCAACTTATGTTTTAGCAATTAAAAATAGCAAAGAGTGGTGCAGGGGACCGCTCATTTAAAAGAGCTAAACTTACGAATGAAAAAAAGTTGACGGCATCTGTGGTAAGTTTGAAGTTTGTTTTAAATATTTCTTCTTAGATAGTTATTTGTGTTTTTATACGTTAATTTTTTTTTTTTTTTTTTTTTTTTTTTTTTTTATTTATTTATTATATTATAGGAAAAAAAAAGTGATTTTAAAACTCTTTTTAATAAAGAGACAAAAGATTATGGTAGTGATTTAAAAAGGTAAATCTATCTTTACTAAATAAACTCTTAAATAAAGCTCTCATGGATTAATTGGCATTTATAATTACTCAGCTTATTTGTGATTCAATTAAAGTTTGCATAGTTCTTAAAAAATTAAGAGAATGTTGTTTTTTAAAGATGTCATTAAACCTTAGTCTTAAGTGGAACATGAAATACTTTGATAATTTACCTTTAATGAATATGTAGTAAAGTTTAACTAATAATTAACATTTACTTTTTAGTTATGATGAGTCCAAAAGTAGTATTTTGGGTAAAGTTGATTTTCTATGTTTTGAACTTGTTTCAAATAAGCTATAAAAAGATTTTTGATATTTAAAAAAAAGTTTTTTTTAGTTCCCATTGTAGTTCTTTTACTTTTACTGTTATTTCTTCATTTTTATTTGTTTTTGTGTTTTTATTTCATGTTTTTACTTTTTTAACTTCATGCTTTAGATGGATTTAGTTGTAACAAATCATTTGTAAGTACCCCAATTTCTTATTGTTTGTTTTTTGCACAAGTTAAATGAGTCAAAAACATGATTAAATTGCTCAATAACCCAGATTGATTTAATTGTATGTTAAATTCTTTGCTACTATTGTAAAATAATACCCAGAATTGTTTTAAATAAAAAGAAATAATCACTGAATTACTAATTATAAAGATAAAAAGCAATAAGATGCTTTTTTTTGGCATCCTAAATACTTGAAAGTTAATTTTAGAAATTTTTTTTTACATTAAAGTACACTAAAGCCAATAACTTTTGAAAATGTAAGCGACACTTATGAAGATTCAAAAACTATTACAGTTTTAGGCTATGATAAGTTATATTTTTATCATAAAAGTATAAGAAGAACATATAGAAATATTAATTATTATATATATTGTATATATATTTATTTGTTATATGTATTATATATGTATTATTATAGTAAGAAGAACTTAGAGTCTAAAAGTGTAATGAGTTTTTTTGTAAAAGTTATTGCACTCTTTGGACACTCTGCAATTAACGAATATTTTCAAAGATCATATTGTAAACAAAGCATGACATAAATACCATTTTTCATACTTAAATATTAAATGATGACCAAAATTAAAAGAAGTGTTCCTTTTTTCAGGTAAACAATGTGTTGCGTGTGGCTGGTTTTAATTTGACAAAAAATATACTTGATACTGCATTTCCTCCCTTTGGTAAACTGCTTTATGTTTGACTTTTAATTGAGGTTGAGTGACAAATTACTTAAATCTCTAAAACACGTTTTTTATTGTATTTATTGTTAATTTTGTTTAAAAATTCATTCATTTAGGTCAAATAAAAAACATTTACTTTGAAAAAGACAAAGGGTAAGATGTTTTGATATACTCCATTTAATGTGCTTTGATTTTGTGCTTTTTTTTCTTAAGTGTTGACAAATTATTGCAGGTGTGGTTATGTTACTTAAATATTAACAAATTATTGCAGGTGTGGTTATGTTACTTATGAAACTCGTGAAATGGCAGAAAAAGCAAAAGAAGAGGTAATACTTTATGAAAGTTGTTTTAAGAAATAAATTTATTTTCTAATATCCAATCTGCATTAGGGTACAGCGAGAATTTTTTTTTCTTCTAAAAGCTTAAGAAAAGGTGTATTCTTATGTAAAATCAAATTTTAAATAGGGTTTCCTTAAAAAAATCTTTGATCGGAAAAAGTTTTGATACCCAAATTTTCACTTTTAGAAATTGCAAAATTTGGTAAAATCTTATTTGTCACATTTGTCCTTTATTATGCTTTACATGTCCTTCTTTTTCATTGTGATGAAATATTAAATGCAAATAATGTTTCTAGACCAATTGCAAGCTTTTTTGATACTTGTTTCAAAGTCATTATCTTGCATGAATCCTACCAGCAATGCAGATTCTGGATATTTCAGGGGAGAGGGTCTTCAATTTTCAATGAGGTTTCAATGATTAACAAATTTGCTTATAACAGTTGTTTTTTTTGTTTCATTAGAAACAAAGGTGGTGCCAGTGATGCGGTTTCCCCAAAAAACAGGAGGTCTATCCCATCTTAATCAAATAATAATTTGATAACACTACTATAACACTATTAAAAAAACAATAAATAAAACAACATATCTTTCAAATCTATTAACATTGAAAATTTATTAAAATTTCTTTCTTTGTTTTAAAAACAGGTAGCAACTCTCTATGTTGAGCTCTAGCTCTAATATATCCATCTCTTGCATCTGGTCCAACTACTGACATGGATGCTACTGTCACTTGTTTTACAGCACGCTCGGTACTTTGAGTATGAATTTTAGCAGAAGGAGTTATTAGAGGTGTCAATCTTAGCAATACCAACTTATCTTTAGTGAGCAAACAAGTAAAAACCGGTTCTTGTACTACACCATTTTCCCATTTGACTAGCTCTTGAAGAGTAGTTGCTTCAAAGTTCAGTTTAGGTATTTTTCTTGGTCTGATTCGCATGTCTCCAAGGATATTATTACCCCTTTGTTCCAAAATTCGGTCAACTGCAAAGTTGCGGTCTTCTGCATTATTACTAGATAATAAAGAGATTAATAAACTTTCATGGTTCGCATACCAAGCGCCTAACTGGATGTAGGGAGTCACAATTTCTCTTACTATAACAGGTTGATTTCTAAGAATTCTCAATTGAGTCAGAATGTGATTGGAAGCATCTTCAAGTCTGTCTTTAACTTTAATGTCAAAAAAAAATTTAAAGTAAAATTGTAAACAAAATAATACAAGTAACTCAAGATTTTTCAAATTCTGATCAGTTAAGTCATGTTTCCTTGTCCACATAAAGACTATTCTCATGCCAGTAGTGAGCCATCTGGCATGACTTAAGGGGCCACATTGAATTTCTCTAAGATTAGGTGGCAATACACCGATCTTAACTGCTTTACATAACTTGTAGGTTTGTTTTTGATCTGTTGACATATTTTTTAGTATTGTTTCTGGAATGTCAACAAAGCTCTCTCCCTCTGGAAGAGCTTTAAATTGAGGATTGTACTCCATTTTATTAACATCAGCAAGACATTTTCCCACAGGACCTACAAAGCCAGTACTACATGATGTTAGTCCATCAATTCCTTCTATTAGGTGACGCAAAAATAACTCATTTGAATGAAGCATGCATATGGTCCAGTGGCATTTGTGACCTAACATCTTTTCAAGATGTGTTATAGCACCACCTTTCCAGCCAGTGTTAATTGAAGTACTATCAGCTCCAAGTACTAAACATGATTCAGTAAGATTATATTGTTGCAGCAAATTATAAACACCTTCAGCAATCTTTTTAGCTGGCTTATCTGAATGAGTATGTGCATTTGGAGTAAAATGACCAAGATATCGACCACCAGGTTCTATAGTCACAGTAATGTGTTGCTCTTTGATAATAATAGGATGTAGTTGTCCATTTGAATCATTTATCATCGCTCTTGTTGAATCTTTTCTTCCATCAAAGTAAATGCCAATATTATCTGCTTTTGGAAGATTAAAATTGTCATTATTCTTTGCTACTACCATGATTTTTTTTCTTGCTCTCGTCAACTTAGAAGGATCACAAGCAAGGTAAGAGTATTCAGGGGTGAGAAATCCTGCTTCAACTAAATCTTGCAGATAACTTGTAGCAATTGCTGCAGTTGCGGCAGGTGAAATCCCAAACCTATAAAATAAAACTAGTTTATATTTATTTTTATTAATTCGTTATCCGAACTTTTGCTGCTCAACAAAATAATAATCTATATGATTACCTTATACTAGCCATTGCTGTGTTTTTTATTGACATAGTGTTTTTTCTTGACTTCTTTTCTAAAAATCGTGTTACAAGGAAAGCATAGACACCTAATTTATCCTTTAGAAGCCTTTCAACCAACAATTTAATTTCATTGTCTTGTTTTAAAGTAAAGTTAACATTAACTGGATTATAGTTGTCATTGAGTGAAATATCAGGAGAAATACTTTTTTGATATTCTTCATATAATTCTATATCTTGTTTTTCTGTGACCTAAAACCAAACTTTTACAAATATTATTTTTGTTTTATGTGTGTGTGTGTGTGTGTGTGTGTGTGTGTGTGTGTGTGTGTGTGTGTGTGTGTGTGTGTGTGTGTGTGTGTGTGTGTGTGTGTGTGTGTGTGTGTGTGTGTGTGTGTGTGTGTGTGTGTGTGTGTGTGTGTGTGTGTGTGTGTGTGTGTGTGTGTGTGTGTGTGTGTGTGTGTGTGTGTGTGTGTGTGTGTGTGTGTGTGTGTGTGTGTGTGTGTGTGTGTGTGTGTGTGTGTGTGTGTGTGTGTGTGTGTGTGTGTGTGTGTGTGTGTGTGTGTGTGTGTGTGTGTGTGTGTGTGTGTGTGTGTGTGTGTGTGTGTGTGTGTGTGTGTGTGTGTGTGTGTGTGTGTGTGTGTGTGTGTGTGTGTGTGTGTGTGTGTGTGTGTGTGTGTGTGTGTGTGTGTGTGTGTGTGTGTGTGTGTGTGTGTGTGTGTGTGTGTGTGTGTGTGTGTGTGTGTGTGTGTGTGTGTGTGTGTGTGTGTGTGTGTGTGTGTGTGTGTGTGTGTGTGTGTGTGTGTGTGTGTGTGTGTGTGTGTGTGTGTGTGTGTGTGTGTGTGTGTGTGTGTGTGTGTGTGTGTGTGTGTGTGTGTGTGTGTGTGTGTGTGTGTGTGTGTGTGTGTGTGTGTGTGTGTGTGTGTGTGTGTGTGTGTGTGTGTGTGTGTGTGTGTGTGTGTGTGTGTGTGTGTGTGTGTGTGTGTGTGTGTGTGTGTGTGTGTGTGTGTGTGTGTGTGTGTGTGTGTGTGTGTGTGTGTGTGTGTGTGTGTGTGTGTGTGTGTGTGTGTGTGTGTGTGTGTGTGTGTGTGTGTGTGTGTGTGTGTGTGTGTGTGTGTGTGTGTGTGTGTGTGTGTGTGTGTGTGTGTGTGTGTGTGTGTGTGTGTGTGTGTGTGTGTGTGTGTGTGTGTGTGTGTGTGTGTGTGTGTGTGTGTGTGTGTGTGTGTGTGTGTGTGTGTGTGTGTGTGTGTGTGTGTGTGTGTGTGTGTGTGTGTGTGTGTGTGTGTGTGTGTGTGTGTGTGTGTGTGTGTGTGTGTGTGTGTGTGTGTGTGTGTGTGTGTGTGTGTGTGTGTGTGTGTGTGTGTGTGTGTGTGTGTGTGTGTGTGTGTGTAATTTGCTATATAAACAAAGAAAATATTTACTATTATGAAATTATATTTACCTCAAAGGATGCTTGATCATCTTGTAGTTTTTTCATTCTTTTCTCATAAGCTTTTTCGTCACTGATTTTTCTCTTATATTTTTTTCTAAGTTTCGTTGTCTCAATTTTATCAGCATGTCCCATTTGCATGTCAGACTTTTCACCTGTCTTATTTCTTTGACTGTATAACCACCTGAGCTCCATAGTTGGAATTTTTTTAGAAAAAATACAGGTGCAATTTATATGTGCTTTACTTTTACAATTTTGGGGGGAAGAACACCCAGACATATCATGTTCACACAGAAGAATCTTATGAGGACATGTTATGAGGTCCATTAGCTTATCTAACTTCAATATAAGTTCTTCTTTTACTTTTGCCTTAGTTCTTCCCCATGCAACGTTTTCTACTTTCTCCCAAAGGGTTTTAATTCTATAATAAAGTGATTTCTCACCAATAATAACTGGCTGTTGAAACTTAACATTTGCTTTTCTCCATTGAGCAAGAACAAATGGAATCAGATCGCTAGCAAGATCTTTGTTAGAATATTTATTATGGTGTAGATTGCATGTCATGCTTTTTTGTTCTTTTAGTAAAATCCCTTTTTGAATAACTGCTCTGTTTGTAGGCAGCTCACTAGGAATAAAATCTTTTCCAGGTCCAATAAAATCTGAAATTGCAGTGGTGGATGATCTAGTCTTAACTTTTGACATTTATGAATATCTCAATTAAATAACTAATAATGAATAAAATAGTAACAAACTTCGATCTTGTATAAAGCTTTTATACAGCGGAGAGCCAAGTAAAAATATCTTTTAAAATTAATTCGGCGCTGCGCTTATTAGGAGAGTTTATTACATAAAAACAGATTTTGTTTACTTTATAATAATTTAAGTTTTTTTCATTTTAATAATCTGTAAATATGAAAATTTGGGTATCAAGACGTTTTCTTATCAAAAAGTGGTCCATAACAAACCTACCTTGAAATTTAATTTTACATAGGAATACACCTTTTCTTAAGCTTGAAATTTATTTTTTTCAAAAACATATAAATCTCACTGTTCCCTAATCTGCATTGCATTTAGATCGTTGCTTTATTTTATTGCAAATTTCGAACATTTTAATACCATTAACAAATGTTTTTTTTCAAAACATAGTGTTTAATGAGAATTTTTATTTGAAAACTAAAAAAATTTTCTTTCAGTTGCATGGTTCAATGGTGCAAAATGTTACTATTCGTGTAGATTATGCCAGAAAACGACCGCGTGATGATAACAGAAATACTTGGCGACCCAAGGGATCTAATCTTGGTAAATAAAGTTTTTCTCTTTACCGCTGCTCTTATATTTTAGTGTGAGGTTGAAGTTTAATGTAAGAGTTTTCTTTACATTCCCATTGCAAAGACTGTGTACTGTTGAGTTGTATCTATGACAAAGGTTTGATATGTAAGTAAACATGGTACAATCTTGTATATCTTACACTCTTGTTAAAGTGCAACTTCAAATACAAAAGTCCTTTATCAGCAGTAACTTCGTGTAAATATCTCTTGCCTGGAACTCTTCTAGATGTAAGAAGGAGACAGTCTTCCTTTTGTGGTCTAAGTTGATAGCAAGAGTGATTGGAAGTTTGATTTATTCATGCAACTCTTTGCTTTCAAAAAAAATCATGCCATTAAAATTTGAAAGATATGTGCTACAATGAGTTCACATATGCGATGCTGATGAATGGTTTCTGGCAATGATGCTGGATTATTCATTTTATGTTATAAAGGTGGTGTCAAAACCCATAAACAGTGATTTCAATTTGGTATTCATCAATAAGCTGAAAAACAGCAATTGTCACAATACTGTTACAGGAAGTTAATCAACATTCTTGTTACCAGTAAGAGCAGGTAATATCTTGCTATCCCAACGTTAATGTCAATGAGCTATCAACTTAATTGTTTCCGTTATTCTGAAATTTGTTGTTTCTCGATATTACCTCCCTACTTGCCTTACTGACTCTTTTCAAAGTAAGTTGGGGTCGATTACAGCTCAACGTCTTGGCAACAGGTGCAAAAATGAAGGTTGAATTTCAATCCCTGTCTATTTGCTTTCTGCTCTCTATTGTATCGTCCTATTTCAGAGTATAACGTTTTATGACAGTAATATCCAAACATCCATGCCTTTCTTTCTCTCTATGCGCTTCTAAAGGTTTTCTGCTTTTGAAGTCTTGATCAGCCAAAATAATGAGTCTATGACTTCTGGTATCTCGTGCCATTAAACAAATGAAATTAAATGCTAGATTCTTTATTACATTAAATGCTTTATCGAATGTCTGCTTTTCGTCATGAGTTTGTTCTGCATTAACAAAATTCTATTTAAGATGATAAAATCGTAAAATTTATTATTTACCTTCAACCATATTTATCCATTTTTACATAACAATTTAAAATTTTTTATTTAAATTTTATTG
The DNA here is from genome assembly GCF_058129835.1 of Hydra viridissima. Taxonomy (NCBI): domain Eukaryota; kingdom Metazoa; phylum Cnidaria; class Hydrozoa; order Anthoathecata; family Hydridae; genus Hydra; species Hydra viridissima. The sequence continues at coordinate 17,513,293 of NW_028324309.1, forward strand.
ATAACGTTGTAATACAATCAGTGTCTAATTTAATTTATATTTATATACATATTTATTACATTATATTATTATATTTACATAATTCTCTTCACAATTTCTCTAAGCTAATTGTTAAATTAATTATTACATAGTTTTATAACTAGGTCCTTTTGTTACCGTTTAAACATTAACTCTTTATTTTAAGAAACTATTCATTCAATTCGAAAGGAGTTGTCCATATATTACGTCACGTAATTTTTTACGATTTTTGACCCCTTGTAAGAGTTCGTAACATATTTGCAAATCCCCTTAAAAATGTCACAAATCAGAGTTTGAAGCAAGATGACGTCGATCGTAGACAAGCAACCAAATGCATTAGATGCAAAATACATGCAACACATTAGATGCAAAATACATGCAACAGTTTTTGTAGTGGTGATTCTGAAGAAGTGGTTACATAGTTGGTCAGAAGAAATCCTAGAGAAGATTTATTTAAAAGTTCTCACCTCCATATTCTTCAAGTTCGAATACAGGATTTAGGTTTAAGAGGCACTGATGAGCCAGTGTTTGAGTGGAGGAGGTGCGTGCCAACACCATTACTTAAAACATGATTTTATATGCATTAACTCATGTTTTAAGTAATGGTGTTGGTAGCAACCAAAAAAAAAAAGTAATAAAATATTTTAAGCATCCTATTACTGCCCCGTTCTGGTAGGCACTCAGAGGCTATAGTCTAAGTTAGCCTATTCATAAATACGGCTATGGGACAAGGGTATCGACATTTAAAGCCATATAATTTCAAAGTATAATAGTTTTCTATTATCTGTTGTAAGTTTTCGCTCAAGTCACTTAATGTTTTTATACATCTAATAACACCATCTCTTCTTTTTTCATAAGCTGCCGACCAAGAAAAAGCAATACCAAATATAGTTGTCAATAAATCAGTTTGATCCTCTTCAACTCGTGGATGATCACTATTTACTTAGAGACGTAGAGTCTTTCTTAGCTTAGAGACGTAGAGTCTTTCTTAACTTCCAAAGGCTCTACATTGGATGGAGCAATCGGTTCAAAGTAATGAACTAAATTTGATTCGGTCTTTTTGAGATGAAAGTTCGTAGATGTTTTTGAAACCAGAGACCAGTATTTAAATAAATCACCTTTGACTTTCATTGTTTTGGAAGAATATTTAATAACCTCTTGAAGAAACCTTTAGTCATTTTATATATAACTCCATATAGAATTTATCTCTTGTTAGCATTTGTGCTTCGACTTTGCATGACCATATACGTTAAATAACTCTTTGTACAAGTTGCCTTTATCCATTTTATATTTTTATTTGCTCAATAGTAAAAAATTTAAAAAGTTAATAAACGTACGAGGATAAGGAACTTTTGTATAGAGTCAGTTTTCGTAGCAGTACATAAAGCAACAAAGAACATCAAGCAGAAGATTCTTAAGTAACTGTTGTCTAAAAGTTAAGCAAAACATTTCGAATATTTGCGAGATCCTTTGTTAGTAATTCAAATTTCTTCTTTAAGTTTTTTTACAAGCTTCCATTTTTCCAAGTAATACAAAAGTGGTTTTCTCAATTATTTTTTTTTTAAAATAAAGACGGAGTTCTCAGTTTGATACGATCATCATCATGAAAACTCAAATTATTTATAAATAATTTGAGTTCTCATGATGATGATCGTATCAAATTTTTTTTCTATATTTTTGTTCAATAATTTGTAACTTTAAAAAATTAATGCGCCACAAAACTTGATACCCTTTCCCCTCCCCTCCCTTCCGTCTGTAACAAATCATCACAGAAACACAACCTCCTCCCCTCCTTCTCGGCATGTAAGGTAATGGACGGCCGCAAAAACGTTATAGAGTAACATTTAATATCGATTATTGGGGAATGAATTTAGGAGTTTAGGAGTTGATTAATTTAATTATTCCAAGTTTCCCTAATTTACTAATTTAATGATTAAAATCTATCCAAAAAAAAAAAGTTCTATTTTTTATATAACTGGTATAAGAATTAAATTATTTTGTTGCATTTAGACGATCCTTCTCCTAATTTTGAAAAAAAACAGACCGTATCTCCTCGTGTGACTCATACGTCACCTACGAAAAAGAACCCCCTCCAATCTAAAAAGGAACGCGATCTCGTTGTGTATGATGCAGAATTTGAATTTTAAGCTTCTTGTTTACATTCTTTGTTTGGAAAATACCGAATCGTTAGTAACCTCCAGTTTGTTTTTTTTATATATACTAAAGAACACCAATTTTTTAAAGTTTTATCTATTGAAGATCAACACGATGTTTCAAAGGTGGATTACTTGGGAAGCAGTTTATCTACTTTGCTTCCTGGTGTTATTTACTGTTGAAGACAAAGTGAACAAACAAAACAAGAACTTACGTATTTTACCGATAGTCTTAACATTAGAAAAAAAATCCACATTGCATAAATTCAAATAAATTATCACAAAATATGTCTAATAAATCTGCTCGTGTATGAATACCAAAGTAAGTACATCTGCTTTGAAAGCAAATTTGGGCTACTTGATTTCTTTTTTATACATCTTGTATGTGCGCGCGCGTGTTTGTTCACACATACATATGCATATTTACAGAATGTTGGTCAAATAATCGAGTTGTAATAAAAAGAGGATCTTGACAAAACACAAAATCAGACGGTTGACAGCAGAAGATCCTTTAGAGTCATGAATCAGTTTAAATATTTCGGATCGAAGCGACCATATTCTTTACATCAATACAAAAAAATGGGAAAAGGGCATTGGGAAATCGTATTGTTCCAAGGTCAAGAATGAAGTTGGATCAGTCATGGTTTGAGTTAGTTAATTAAAATCAAAGCAAATCCATGGAGAGGGAGATATCGTGACATTTTAGGGTTTGAATGCTCTTCTGTCAGGAGACATTTAATTAGCCTATGTAGGAAAAAACCGCAATGCATTTTGATATTTGTATTCAACATAAAAACAAACAACAAAACTACTATAAAAGGAGAGTTCTGGGACAAAACCATTTTTCATCTCCGTTATGAATTTTTTGTATAATCGCGGGGTTGAAAATTTTCTGATCCAAAAATTTTTTTTTGTGATAAAAATTCCCGACGACAATGACGATGACGGGAAAACGTTTTTTCATGACGTGATAAACACGCGTAATGAAAAAAAAAGTTTAATTTTTGTAAAGGTGTTTAAATCTTGAGAATTAGGCGTAATAATAGGCTTGTCCGAGAAGAAGGTTAAAGCTTCCGGATTGACCGACTTGCGCGTCGCCGGAGTTGAGAGTGACGACGAGCCTTCTTCCGGCTGCGACGCTGGGCATGGAATCTGCTTCTCCAAAATTTCTGTAAAAGGAAATGGTGGTGGTGGATCCGATGGTGGAGTTGGATTGTAACAGCAGTCCAGTCGATGTGTTGTTGAACGAGGATACGTTTGATCCGTTCCAAGAAGATAAATAAAAATCTTCCAATCCAGACGAGGAAAAGATGCATTTGCTGTTACCGTCATATCCAGAAAAAGTAGTATAATTGTTTGTATTAAAAGGTGTCCAAGGACTGAGAACGGTTCCGTTTCCAGGAGGTAAATTGCCGTCGTACATCCTGACTCTCGATTCCCACCAGCTTCCAGAAGCGCCGATGATGTGCATCCTGATGTATTTTAGAAAAACTCCATTTCCTTTTCCATTTGTGTCAAGCAAAACATATTCGTTTCCGTAAGTGGTGTTTAAATATCTGAAGGTCTTGCAGTAAAGTTTGAAAAGAGGGATGGAGGCAGGAATGGAAGCAAGAGTGGAAATGAACGGTTGAATCCAGTAAGTAATTGTAGAGGTATTTTTGTTGATCAATTGGATGCTGATGTTTGTCCTGAACGGCATGTCAAGAGTAAAATATCCTCCCAACGAAGTGTTGCTTAAAACGTTGCATCCTTGCAAAGAATTGGCGTAAAAAGGTCCGCCGATGGGAGAAAAAAGCAAGTCGCAAGCAAGTCCAGTGTTGTCCACTCCTATTCCTTCCGTGGTTTCTGAATAATTTCCAACGTTAATCTCGCCATCTGTAAATATTCGAATGAAAACATTTCCAGGAAAGTTTCCACTGAGAGCCAACCATAACCTTCTTAGAACACCAGGTCCGTCCGAGTAAGTGAAAACTGTTGTCGTGGCTGCTGATGCTACCGTTTGCGATTTTAATCCTAAGGACGAAAATCTTGAATTTGGAACAAGCCCTAAAAAGTTGGATTTTTGTAACAAAACGTCTGCGTAACTTTTTGTCGCGGCGTCTTGCGCATTTGTCGGTTCGTTCAAATTGATCACTTTGTGAAAATTTAAATCCAAGTCCGCAGCTCCAATCACCGTTCCAGTTCCTCCTCCTGTCGAATGCGTGTCAACGTAATTTTTGGTGGCGGCGTCGTGCGAGTTGGTTGGTTCTGCCAGGTTGATGATTTTTTGAGAGTTAAAATCAATGTTTGCAGTGATGGTGCTGGATACATCCGTTTTGATATAAACGTTGCTTGTTGAGTCTGCGGTAAGATTTTCTAAATAAGCGCTGAACTCGTTTCTGTTGAATTTGTCAATCATTTTTTAAAAGGGTAAAAAATTTTTTTAATTCGCAAGCGAATCTGCAATCACCAAAGGGTGTTGACAACGTCTTGAAAGCTGTTTCCCTCTTCACATTTTTTCAAGACGTAAAGACACAAGTGACCGCAATAAGACGTGTTTCCAAATTGAACCCTTTCGCTGTTGTAAAAGACAGGGCTTTTTAAATACTTACGCTCAACCCCCTCTCGACGAGCTCGACGAGAGGGGGTTGAGCGTAAGAGTCAAAGCTGAACTTTGCGCCTCCGTCTTTGTACCAGCACACCCAATGAAACCCTCCAGTGCTCGAATCCCCCGTGTTGATAATCCCGCATTCTTTTTTTCTCGGTTTTTTTGGCAATATGTCTCTGACAAAAACCCCACGAAAATTTTTTATTTTTAGTTTTTTTGCTGCTTCCATCAATTGAGAATTGGTCAAAGCCTCGTTCGGTAAAATAATTCCTTCCACATTGATCATTTTGTTCATTTTTTTTATTTTGTTTATTTTTTTATTTTGTTTATTTTTTTTGTTACTTACCTTTTTTCCTGCATTTTTTTGTCACTTACCTTTTTGTCTATTCCTCGTGTTCTGCCTATGGCTCTGTCTCTGTCTCTGGCTCTGTCTCTGGATCGAAAAACTTATCATAATCGATCAAGTTGAAACAAGGTTTATCAACCGAATAAGGGCAAGGTCTTTTTTTGTAGTGACCATAAGCCAACGTGTGTATCCCATCATCCAAAATGATTCTTTTGTCGTCGTCGGAGCTGAGAGAGATTTTGTTGATTTCTTCCGTGTAAACGTCGTGCAAATGGGATCGGATGACGTTCATTTTGTTTACTTTTTCTTTTTTGGTTTCGAGGCATTTTTTGTAATCGTCGTGGGTAATGTATTTTTTGACGACCTTTGTTGCCACACCTTTGCATTTTTTGCATTTTTTTTCTTGTTTTTCTTGATGTATTTTGTAAGAGTACAATTTTGACCGGAGACCGACTAACTCTTCAATCTGTTTTCCTCCGGTTTCGTCTTTGAACATCCCAATGACCTTTTTGTTTAAACCCACTTTGAACCCGGCGCTTTGAATGGCTGGATGGCTTTTGCTAAAATCGCTCGTGTCGAATTTTTTTTCCACATCGTCGGAAATGTCTTTGTAAAAATCGTCCGTTTCTATTTCGTAAACCTGCGAGTCAGTGTCTGTCATTAACAGCTTTGCTTTGCTTGGATATTTTTTTCTGATGTAATCGTAGTGGAACTCGAACATTAAGGTTTTGCTCAAATCCAAAATGGACATACCCAAATAAATTGGTTTGTTGTAAAAAATTTTTGTCCTTTTCATGTGAACGGCAATCAAGTTTTCGTCGAAAATCGTGTGCCGGTCGTAGTTTGGTTTCGCCGATAATTTTATTGCCTTTTTCTTTTCTGTCACCAGTCTCACGTCCACTCTTTTTTCAATGTTCTCCATGGTTTTTCCAAACACCGAATTGTTCATCAGCTTGAAAAATTCCTTCTCAAACTCGCTGGTGGCTTTTGTTCTCAATTCGGTGTTGAGGTCAATGTACGGTTTCATCCATTCACGCTGTTCAAATTTTATACCTCTGTGTAACTTTGAAATTTTCATTCCCAATCGTTCGTACAATTTCAGGTTTTCACAGTGAAGGACATAATTGGTTTTGTCGTTTAAATTTGGAAAGAGCTTATCCACTTTTCCAATTTTCATTCTCTCGGGGGCCAACGGATAATCGTTGTGTTCATCGTGAAGACTTTCAGGATAATCCAAATCAACCTCCAAAATGCAAGGAACCAATCTCCAATCGGACAGTTCGTCTTCTGCCATCCATTCGAAACCGTGAGTGGGAAGAGGTTTGCACATAGCCCATCCGTACAAATTGTTGGCGTCCAAGTATTGAATGAATTTTGATGGTTGGCTTGGATCGTACGAGTCGCCCATGTATTTGTTGTTCGATTTCCATGCCGGTTGGAGATCATGCTTATACCTCCACGGGCTCCTTTTTGGATCATTCGAAGCATGTCGGGGTTGCTCAACAATTCCAATTTTATTTTTGTCAGTTTCAAACAAGCGTCCCAAGCCAATCCGGGAGACGTGTAATACCAGGCTGGGTCGAGCTTGTAATTTTTAATGCAAACGTCCCTGAAATTTTCAAAGGCGTCCGCCAGAATTAAAACGTCCGACACGTTGTACAAATCGTGATAATCTCTGAACGTTTTGCATTGAAACACGTTCCAAACCGTTTGCGCATGCGCGTAATTTTCATCGCTTATTTCCTCGTGTCTGAGTTTTGAGAAAAACGCTTCTTTAGGAGGCAATTGCGTTTCGTGAAATTTATCGAATCCATCCACCCAATCGTAAGGATACACTCCTTTTTTACGAAGCAAATTGAATTTTTCTCCTTTAAAATATTTTGCGAGGTTTTTGAACTCTTCTGGCTGTAAATTTTTTGACAAAGCATCCAAACCGAAGGAAAGGAATTTAAAACTGTCGATGAGCCTCAATTCAATTTTTTTTTCTTTGGGTTTTCCGTCTTTCCCAATGTACTCTCCTACCGTGATTTTTTTCGAGAAGCTGATGTATTTTTCCTCTTTGCATGGGATGCAGGTTATTTCTCCACCCAATTGTTTGATAAACAAATGGCTGTCGTAGGCTGACAGATTGTAAAAAACGACAGGAATGAATTTTGGCGTTTTGTATTTTAGGTTGGATTCGTTGTGAGCCGCTCCTCGATATTTTCCAGTAAAATGACAGTGATCGTGAACCTTTTCTGTATCGAGAATTTTTTCTTCGCAAATGTGGCAAACCGTCGCGGATTTGAAACTATTTTCATCGTCCTTTGTGAAGACCATATTTTTTCTTTCGATCCTTCCATATACTTTTTTTATTTCTTTTTCCAACTCGCAGACAAAAAATTCGCCAATGTCGTCATCCTCGCTTTCCGACACGGATATTGTGGGTCCACTGTTATAAACGGTTTCGTCAAAACATTTGATGTGAAAGGCAAAGGAGCTCGGAACGTGCCTTTGAAACTTTTTGGTGTACGACTGGTCTGGGTTTTGTTCGCACGAGTCCATCGGTTTGATAAAACTTTCAAAATCCGCGTAAACAATGAATGGAACCCTCATCGACCTTTCTATGTGCCCAAATTTCATGAACGAATTTTTTGGAGGAAGATCCATTCGTGCTGCGCTGTACTCTCTGCAATAGGTCGAATGTTTTGAATGATCATCCTCGCTTTTCATCCCCTGCAAGCAATTTCTGCAAAAATATTTTTTTCCGTTTCTGTTGGATGCTTGGGATGTAATGAGTCGACTCAGATTTTTATCAGATAATAATGATTTTTTTTTTTGTCTGAAACAAGCAGCAAATCTATTTCATGCTTTCTGTTCAAGCATTTCGATATTTGCAAAGGGTGTATGGATTTTTTTTCGTACCCGAAAACGTTGACGCTTATTTCTGGATTATTTTTTTCAAATTTTTTGATTTGATCGAGTTTGGTCGGAAAATCAATCCCCTCCCAATCTATTTTTTTTGATTTTTCAATCAAGTCTTTGTCAATCCTTTCTCCGAGTTTTTCTTTCATGTTCAACGCCCTGGTGACGCACCACTTGAAGCATTCATTGCCTTCGTTCTCCATGTTGATGATTGCTTTTTTGCTTGCCAAAAAGTCGTCGAGAGGGATATACGACCGGCCACCGATGGGTCTGTAGTCAATTAAATTGATGTCCATTTTCAAGATGGCGGACACTGTGCAATTCGAGCCCATTTTGTTGTATTTTTCCATGTTTTCCAGGATCTCATCTTTTGCTTTTTCGTAAAAATCTCCCAAGTCCGTCGACTCAAAAATAATCCCAGCCTTTGACATAAAAGGTACGATTCGATGCACCTCCTCTCCTGTAGTAAGGCTAACGCTCTCCATATCGATAGTCAAAACAAGGCTCGCTTTTTTGTTTTTATTCTCTTGAAGAATTTTTATCGCACCGTCTTTCGCCAAATCTAAAAAGGCAGAAGCATCCTTTTGGTTTCCTTCGACTTAATGCGAAAATTGTTTTGCAACATGCCTCAGCGCGTGATCGGTCAAATGAAAATCAATTTGGTTTTCCGAACACGAGCGATCGAAGCGACACGATTCTTTTTTTTAGTTCTCTTTTATTATTTTTCAATCTTTTTTTACTGGCTCTGGAACGTACGGATCAACGAACTCAAGCAAGCTGTTGAAACTGTTGACGACCGCATTTTTCACAGCCGTCGTAAACCTTGAAAAAATTCCAGGCGTCATCGCAGGAGTCGAATCTGGAACAGGAGCGTCATCGATATAACGTGACGGCTCTGGAACAGTCGCAACGGCAGGATTTTGCAAATGGGCTGGTTTTTGAGGAAGAGCTGGTTTCCACGTGATAGGTCTTGGTGGAATTATTGATGGTTTCGGAGCGATGACAGGCTTTTGAGCGATGGCAGGCTTTTGAGCGATGACAGGCTTTTGAGCGATGGCAGGCTTTTGAACAATTTGACGCGGGGCTATCGAACTTGGATCAGGACGCGGAGAGGAACCGGTCTCGCGTTTTTTATTGCTTCAACGAGATCAGCCTTTCGCATCTTTGAATAATTTTTCAATTTTTGGGCTTTGGCGATCTCTCTCAATTCTTTGACAGTTTTGCTTTCCATTTTTTTATTGCCAAGAAAATTATTTAACTCAAAATCAATTTTTTTGGTTTTTCCGATTTTTTTGGTCTTGCTGATTTTTTGCATTTTGTTTTCCATTTTTATTATGCCAAGAAAAAAAATTTTTTTTCTTTTTTTCCGAGAATTTTTTCGATTCTTTTTTTCCGAGAATTGAAAATTTTTTTTCGGACTTGGATTTTTTTTTTCATTTTTTCGGACTTTTTTTTCTGTTTTCGAGTTTTTCTGAACCTAAAATGTCAATCCTTATTCCATTTTCCACTTTTCCATCTCGACGCTCCAAATATCTCCAGCCATGCCCCGTCTTTTTCATCGCTTTGTAAAGGGATCCGTATTCAACAAACTCCCCTGTTTCGACGTTGGTCGTTTTCACAGACACAGGTTTTTTTCGAATCGAACCAAGCCTCTCGTATTTTGGATCGATCGGTTTTTTCGCATTTTCCGTTTTCGCATTTTCTTTTTTCGGTCGACCCACCTGTCTGCATTCTTTTGCACCTTCCAAAAGCGAATCTTTGCTTACGAGATTGTTCTCAACCGCAATCATCATCAAGGTCAACAAATTGTTTGAGGTTTTTGTGACAGCATTTTCTCTCAGCAAATTTTTCAGATAATTTTTTGTTAGTCTCATGTTTTATTTTTAAAAAGAAAAAAAATTTTTAAATCAATTTTTTGTCAAGAATCTCATGACGCCTAATAAACAGCGTTCATGTTGGTTCCGTCTGAAACAAAATTAAGCTTTTTGTCGGAAATGATCACTGCGAAAATAACGGTGCTGTCTGGCACTACTGTTCGGAATTTTAGGTTCAAAACCAATTCAGCCGTTTCGGAAACAACTCTTTCCTTTTGCTTTGTGATGTCAATCACGAACAACGGAAACAATTTTATATATTCAAGCAGAGACAAACCGGATTGGCAAACAAGCTCGTTTGTGCCGTAATATTTTTCGTCAAAAGAGAACGCATCTGCATAAGCCATAACCACTTTCTTTTCTCCAAAATTCAAGTCGTAATTGTAGTTTGGATATTTTATCCCATTGACGGTAGCGAAAAAATTGCTGATGACACAATGATCGAATACGGCTGGATTTGCGGTTTGACTGGAACCTTTGTTTGTCTGAAGACCGAACAAAATAAATTGCGGAACGCTTTTGTCAGTGATTCTTCCAAGGGTCCAGGTGAATTCTGTGAGACCAGCTGGAATGGATTGCCTTTCGACTTTGTTTGCTTTGTAAGATACATCAACGGTACTTTTTGACGCCATAAAATTCAATAACTTGTTTTTTTCCAAAATACTCGCTTCAATTCTTGGCATGAAAAGTCGGAATTTTTTGATGTCAATCATTCCTATACCAACAGTTCCAGCTCTGTAAATGGCGTCGTCGTATTCTTTTTTTGTAAAGGTTAGTGTATGTCTGAACCCGTAAATAGCTTTATTGTAAGTTTCACAAAAAGCAAAAATGTGCCTTAAAGGTATCCTAAAAGAAAATGCGCCAATGGATGTTGTGTCTGCAAACAAGTGGTCTCGCCTGATGATGAACCCTGCGTTTCCAGTTGCTGCTGAAGTGTCTTTGTACCACATTTGCTTCAAACCATCGGTAATCTGAAAACCGAAAGGATATTTCAACGTTCCAAGAATGGTTGTTCCCTGACCTGGGTACATGACTCTTTCCACTTGCTGCCCTGACAAGTCGTAAGTGACGTCACTGAACAAATACATCATGGCGTTGTTTACCAGAGCAATGTTGTCTGCAGCCTCGTAAGCGGTACCGTCCGCTTTTTTCAGAACCCCTTCAACGAGGATGTAAGCATCAGACGGAACTGTCTGCACAGACTGGCAATCAATCTCAAAAAAGATCGATCCTGAAGAATTTAAATCGAGGTTTGTTGGAAGGTACTCGAAAAAATCAACTTTTTCAATGCCGGTGTCGTACTCGGGCTTTTCGTCAATTATTAATCTGTCGCTGTTTATCATTTTTTAAAATGAGAAAAAAAAATTTTATGTCATTTTTGATTCGTCAAAAAAAATCACGCAATCAAAAGCCCGCTCCCCATTTTGACCAGATCTTGGATTCTAGCCGCGTTCTTTTTTGTCATTTTCTTTTTTACTTGAATGGACGAACCAAACATTTTTTTATGCAGCTCTTCCATCGGATTAATAGATTCATATTGCTTTGCCGCTTCGTTTAAAACCGCGCTTGTCAATTGGTTTGGATTCACCGTCCCCGTCTTGGCGTAAACTTTTTCAATCGCTTTTTTTCCTTTATCGATGGCAACGTCTCTGGCGGTTGATATGGCCGAAGAGGCCAATTCTTTTCCGGCAGATCTGGCGGCGGTGATCGCTTCTCTTCCAATTTCGCTTGCTGCTGCTTTCCTCAATAAATGAAGAGATGACTTTGATGCGTTTGAAGCTATCATTCTCCTCAAAAAATTTTTAAACGTGTCCACGATCCCTCCGACGACGACGACGTTCTTTTTTAAATATCTTCTGTTGTTCACAATGAGCATTTTTAAAATGAGAAAATATTTTTTTAATTCGCCATCGTGTTTCACGACTCGATGTATTTTTGAATCGATCGGTATTCCTCTTTGTTTATTTCCCCCTGCCTCAAAAGCTCGTCACAAATGGCAACAACTTCGTTTCTCGATGCGAGATTTCCAGCATGACCAGCGGCGATGCTCAAACTAAGCCTTTGAACAAGAGCATTTGGATCGCTCGGAAGAATGATCACTCCACGACCTTTTATTCCCCTCGTTTTTGTGTAATTTCTTTCCCAAATTTTTGAAACAATCGTTTTCCACTTTTCACTTCTCGAAGCTTTTGGAACGGTTGGTCTCCCTTTTCTCTCGATTGCATGCGTTTCGACCAGTATTTTTTCATAATTTTTCAAGTCCTCGTTTGTTACCTTTTTTATATCAGGCTCGAATCTTGAAATCAACTCCCATAAACCTATCGTCCCCTCGTACTTTTCTCCATCAATAATGATGTCATTTTCATTGATAAAAATTTCTTTGTCTCCAATAAACATTTTAAAATCTTTTTTTCCAGGATTTATATCTTTTGCGTGGATTCCAAACACTCTGTCACACATTTCTCTTTTCATCGCATAGTTTGATAAATAATAAGATGCGAGTTCTCCAGCATCAATTTTTTTGTAAGGCTTTGAACTTTCAAAAGACGACTCGCTTTCTGGGTATGTCAAAGCCAGTGGATTGTTTCCAACCTCTTTGTATGCGATGTTCTTTATCTCGTTTTTCACTTTTTCGTTGCTCTCGATGAGCCGTTTAAAAAACTTTGACAGATCAGTCTGATAATTTGCATCTGAAACGTTCGCGTTGAGGCTCTCATTGTAAAGCTTCTCCCTGTTGGCCATATAATTTTTTACGATCTCATCTCTCTTTTTTGGGTCATGTATTTTAAAGAACTCCATTTTTTAAAATACGGAGAAAAAAACTTAAACAAAAACGAGTTTGCGTTTGCGTTCATTTTCCTTTTTTGTAAAGGTTGTTAAATGCTTGAATGGCTTCTTCTCTTCCTTTTTGGATCAGTGACTCTTTTGTCAATTCGTCAATGCTGCTTTTTGCTTTTGTTCGGATTTCTTTGGTCATGGTTTTAAATTTTTGAAGCTCGCTGAGGATTAGTTCGTATTCGGAATTGCTCACAAACCCGTCCTTGAGCGATTTTGAAATGTGATCGCTAATCGTGTTCAATTTTGACTCGGAAAGAACCTTTATTTTTTCGTGCTTTTCAGCCTTTATCATCATTTTTTTGTTTTAATGGTTTCCAAAAATGGACAAAGCACCCATTCCAACCGCAATCCCCTCGCACGCAATAGAAACTGGGGTGGCAACGACGGTTGACAAAAGTGCAATACCTGTAATCCCCAAACCAATGCACACCGTTTGCAACCCATCGTCTACGAAACGAATAATTTTTGCCACTCGATGGTACTTTTTGCTCAAAGCCATTCTTTTCACTTTTTTATCCTCCATTTCTTTTTGGATATCGCTTATTTTTTGAAGACGGTAAATGTGTCCTCCTTCATCCACTGGAGCCGTTGGAATAACTGGATCGGTTAGTGCTGTTAAAAGAACTGGATCGGTTAATGCCGTCGGAAGAACTGGATAAATTTTTTCAGGTTTTTTTATTATCTCCATCTTTTTAACAAAGACAGATTTTTTTAATTCGAATCGATGTGATTTATTTTGCAAAGCATTTCGCCTTTTTTGACTATGACGTCATTAACACTGTTGCTGGTTATATCCAAAACGATGTCTTCCACAGGCTCAGAAAAAATGGCATCGTTTTTGTAAAAGTTTAGTTTTTCGTTGATCGAATGCAACAAAGTGACGACTGCGATTCCTTTGTCAAAACTCAATCCAACAGACAACGATATTGCCGTTTGAGAAAGAGCAGTAAATTTTATGTCTTTTTGGGCAAAAATCTCGTGTTGCGCATTTATGTTAAAACAATTTGGATGATCCAATTTTTTTTTTGTCACAATAATATTTTGCGATGTCTTTTTTTGCAGTTTTGTGATTGTCTCCACCAAATTTTCCAGCTCTTTGATTCTTTCCACCAAATTTTCTAAATTTTTGGTTCGATCAGACTCTTTGAATCGCTCCAACTCTTTTATCCTCTCATCCATGTGTCCCAAATACATTTTCGAGATCTCCAAACTCGAATCGACGTGTTTTTCTGCCGAGGAAACGTTTTTAAAAAACTTGTGAGGGGCATGCTTTTTTTATATGAAAAGAAAATGTTTTAACTCATTTTATTTTCATTTTTTTTTTTCGTGTTTTTACATCTCTTCGTCAGATTCCATTTCCCCAAAATCCAAATCGTCACTCATGATGCTTTGAACTAAAGGCTCGTTTTTTGCAATGACCACTTCGGGAATCCTAACCTGAATGGACTCGATCTGCGCTCCAACAAAAACACCTTCGATTCTCAAAGACGCAACGGCAAAATACCTTTGACGAACATATGTCAATGGATCTGTTTTTACCAGCTTATTGTTCTCCTTTTTGAAAAACAAAGAAGAAACCTCAATGTTTTTTTCACTTTTCTTTGTAAACAATTTTCCGAAAAAAATGGGCGCTGCATGTGGATTATCGGATTTGTTTTTAAAAATGGACAAATCCTCTGCCGTTATTTTTTTCGTTCTTCCTCCTTTTTTCAAAGTGGGAATCATTTCCTTGACTTTTTCGCGAAGAAATTTTGATATTTTTTCAGTCGTCTCGATAAACTTTTTTTCTTTTTCGCTCATTCCATTTTTTTCGTTGAAACCGAGAAAGGACATGGAATATCCCTCCAGCTCGTTTGTTCCAAAACTGCAGTTCTCAAACACACCCAGAGAAAACAAAACGGGGGTTTTTAGAATAAAAGGACCTTTTCCAGAGGGGTACTCATAAAAAAGCGGAATCTTTTGGTACTGAATTGGTTTGGTTGCGGAATAAATCTCTCCAACCGATAGCTTGCTGTCGTCAAAATTTTCAATCGTAACAAAATTCATCTTTTTAAAAAGAAAAGAAATTTTTTTTATATCATTTTTTCAAACGGATCAATTCTTTATTGTCCACCCATGAGTTGAACGAGTCTGGATATCCTTTCCATTTGACCAGTGATTTGCTTTTTGTTCTGCGAATTATTTTTTCAATTCTGAATATGCTCTGATCCGTCTTTTGCATCTCCTGCTCGTAAAAAGTGCCTTGAATGTCTTCACCGTTGACTTCGGTAACCTTGTACGTGGGTGGATCCGTTCGCTGAATTTTTGACACGCTAAAAACCTCCTCGGTCCATCTCGGCGTGTACCCTTTTTCAAAATTGGTCTTCTTTTTTATGATCCTCACTTTGTCACCCATTAAAAATTTCGGCTCTGGTCTTTCTTTTTGCATCTTTCCATTCAGGTTCATCCAGACCATATTTTTATTTTTTTCCTCGCTGGCTTCAATTGGAGTCATTTTTATGGACGAGTGCTTTGTGCTGTTGTAATTTTTTACCATTTCGTCCAAAACGTCAATTTATTTATTGGTGCTGTTGGCTGAAAAATATTTAAACATTTTTTTCTTTCATCGTTCTGTTCCATCGCTCTACGACACAGCTTTTTTCCTCGTTTTCAGTGGAATATAATTGAACACCCAGCGCTTTCACGTGCTTGTTGTAATACTCTTTTCCTTTGTCCACCCACATTTTTACACATTTTCTTTCACCAAAAATCTTTTTCAACGCTTCAGCCACTTCAAAACCTGTTTTGCTTTTCAACGGAACAATCCACCCATACTTTGAAAACACGTCAATCACCATGAGCAAATATTTTACGCCCTTGTTGAATTTTGAAAACAATTGCATGTCAACCAAATCGACAGCCCATATTTCATCGATGTCGTTCACAAACACTTTTCTTTTTTTAAAATGGCGAATGACCGGTTTGTGAAGCTCTTCTGCAAGCTGATCCGTCCATTTTAAACTTGAAAAAAATTTTTTTTTTTTTTTGCAGAGACACCCAATCCGAATTTGGCTTTGGCTTTGATGATGGGCGCAATAAGCTTTCTTTCGTTTATTTCTTTTTGAGTGGGGTTTGGAATGGAGTTCATTTCTTCAAGCATCATTTGATCTTCCAAATTTCTGCTTTGAACGTCGTTTAATATTTATAAGCCAAATCGTGGTGGTACGCTGCATTGTCCACTCGGTCCACCGGTTTGCTCCACTCTTGGTACATGTCGGTGGATGTGAGCCTTTTGTCCAGGTTTGTGCCAGGCCCTGCAAAATTCATTCCTGGAATATGCATTTCTCCTGGAAATTTTGCCCACGGAAGCTTTATTTTTTTTTGAAAAATTGTTGATAGATTCGACCAAGTCTCCCCCTTTTGCCGTCGAAGAAACAAACTTGCATTTGGTCGTTCCGCAAGAGTCGCAAGTCCCTTTGATCATGTTTCTGTTGTTTTTTGAGATTTCGTTTCTCAAATGGATTGTTTCTGTTTTCCTTTTACATTTGACGCAGTACATTTTTTTTATTTTAAATAATTATTTTTATATTAAAAAAATGGACGTAACCGATTTGTCATGGAATATTGGGAAAAACAAAAGGAACAACAACGAGCTTTTACCAAGAAGCATTTGAGGGATCATCGTTGGAAAGTCCGGTTGCGGAAAAACAACCTTGCTTCTCAATTAACTGCTCAAGCCTGGATGGTTGGATTATAACCACTTGCAGGTCTTTGGCAAATCTCTTTTCCAACCCGAGTACAAAATACTGAAAAGCTCGTTCGAAAAAAATTTGCCAAAAAAGATTATCCTCGATTTGTTCAAGGTACAAAACGAAATGGAAAAATTAAACCTAAACCCTGAATGCGTCATCAACGACCTTTCAAAAAATTATTCAGAAACCGAGGACATGGAGTGCCAATTTTTTGAAACGGCTGACGATGTGCCTGAACCTGAAGATCTCGATTCAACAAAAAACAATTTAATGATCTTTGACGATTTGCAATTGACCAAACAAAACAAGTGCGAAAAATATTACATCCGAGGAAGACACTCCAACGTCGACTGCTTTTACCGAGCTCAAAATTATTTTATGCTACCCCGACAAACCGTCCGAGAAAACACCAATTTTATTTGCCTGTTTCCTCAAGACTCAAAAAATATTGACCACATCTATCGAGACCACGTTTCGAGCGACATGAAAAAAGAAGAGTTCAAAAAATTTTGCAGACATTGCTGGTCTGAACCTCACGGATTTGCCGTTATCGATTTGTCGTCAAAAAAATACGATGGAAAATATCGAAGCGGATTTAACAATTTTTATTTTCCAAAAGAAGCCATTTAAAAAATTTTTTCACCCATTAAAAAAATGTCAGGCATAATCATCGATGTGGATGGAACATCAAACATAATAATAACAGAATTTTTGGACAAAATCGTTTTTGAAAAAGGAAAAAAATATGAGATGGCTTTTCTCGGTCTTGAGACGTACAACAGCTTTCCAAACATCACCAGCAAAAACAATTCTTTCCGGTACAGCATGACCAACGGTGTCAATTGGGAAAACGTCGTCATTCCAGAAGGAAGCTACGACATTATCGACATCAACAATTATTTGCAAAAAACTGTCTCAAACACAATCAAAAATTATGCGTCTCAAAGCGCAAGCTACGTTGCCGCAAATAAAATCAGCTACTCCCCAGAAAACATCAAGATTGGTTCCAATTCAAACACTTTAAAATCAACCATCAAACTTGGATTGAACTATATGGTAGACCTGAACGTGGAAAACAGCATCGCCTCTGTCTTGGGCTTCACAAAAAGACAATTAGACTCCAATTCCGAATACGAGTCCGACGACATTGTCAGAATTACAAACGTCAATACGATCAGAATCGTCAACAACGTTATCGGGTCGGCA
Source organism: Hydra viridissima (assembly GCF_058129835.1). Taxonomy (NCBI): domain Eukaryota; kingdom Metazoa; phylum Cnidaria; class Hydrozoa; order Anthoathecata; family Hydridae; genus Hydra; species Hydra viridissima. The sequence continues at coordinate 17,530,950 of NW_028324309.1, forward strand.
TACATCAACGGCTCGCAATTAAATTGCATTTACTCCTTTTACCCCTCTGTGGGTCCTGGCTTTAAAATCATCGAAAGACCCACCCATTTGGTTTACCTCCCTGTCAAAGTACCAGAAATTTCCACGATGGTCACACGCGTTGTCGATCAAAACGGTAATCTAATCGACTTTCGCGGCGAGGACATCACGATCCGTTATCACATTCGAGAAGTGAAATAAATATTTTTTCCGGCATTTTAAAAATGAGCAATTACATTCGTGTCAAATTAAATGTGTCTCAGGGACAGATCGATAAAATAAAAAAATCAATCATTGAAGGAAAACCCGCGAGCATCCGTATTTCAAAAGATAATCTACACGGAAACGACGTTTTACTTTTAACAGAAAGCCAACATCGAAAAATTGTGGACGCTCTCAATCGAGGAGTTGGAGTCACCATAAAGATGAGCAAAACTCAATTGGAACACAACGCAAAAGTAGAAGGAGGATTTCTTGGTGCTCTTTTACCTTTATTGGGAAGGGCTGCAGCTAAAGCCGTCCCAGTTTTTGGTAAGGCCGCTTTGGGCGGGGTTGCCTCTTCTCTTGGATCCAATATGATCGACAAAATTTTAGGAAATGGAATAAAATCAGAAGGAGGGTTTCTTCCTTTTCTTTTACCTTTATTGGGAGCTCTTGCACCCACTTTCATCGAAAAAATTGTTGGAAATGGTATTGCTTACCTCAAAAGCAATGGAAAAGGGATGAAAATTGCCACATACAAAGGAGACGGACTGTTTTTAACACCTTGGATCACAGGAAGCTCACTCAAAGATGGATAATACTTCAAAAGAGACAGAAAATATGTACCCATCCTATCTTGATTGCTTCTCGGACAAAACTCCCCATTCTCAAGAATCCTTTGTAAAAAAATTTTTTTGAGTTAAATAATTTTCTTGGCATAATAAAATGAACGGAAAAACTAGGATCTTGCGAAATGAGGACGGAAAAATTAAAAGCATAAAAACACTTGACCCCATTGAATATTTAAGGAGCAAAGGAGTAGGATGGCGCGAAATTGAAAGGTACAAATCAATTCCCGAACAAGAACAAGAGCAAAAACAAGAACAAAAACAAGAACAAAGAAAAAAAGAAATTTTTCGCGGAAGATTTAAACACCTTTACAAAAATTAAAGCTTTTTTTCATTACGCGTGTTTATCACGTCATGAAAAAACGTTTTCCCGTAGTCGTCATCGTCATCGTCATCTTCGCCACTCCTCACCCTCGTCAGAAATTTTCATCACAGAAAAAATTTTTCAACCCCGCGATTATACAAAAAATCATTTTTCTCACAAAACATTTTCAACCCGCGATTATACAAAAAATTCATAACGGAGATGAAAAATGGTTTTGTCCCAGAACTCTCCTTTTATAGTAGTAACAAAGCGTTTTTTTTGTTTTTTTTTTATAATTCAGTCAAGCTGTTAAAATTTAAACAACATTCCAAAATGATTTCGAATGATAAAATATCTCATGACGAACTATTATCTCATTTCATCCTAGAAAACATTTCTGTTGAACCAGTTATAATAAGAAAGTATCGCGGAGATAATTCAATCAAAAACAGTAACATTTTATGCTACTCTAAAGGAAAGTAATTTGAGAAAAAGATGGTTTTCTTTAACTGGCAGAAAAGATTTCGTTCCTTAAATTTCTCATTGTGTTTACTCAGCCCAGCTTAATGGGTGGAAAAGACATACATGAACAATTGTCCATCTTTACTGCCACAACCAGTTAAATTCAATGTAAACAGTACAATTGGGCGCGAAGTAAAAATTGAAGCAGTTATAAATAAAAAGAAAGGTTTCAACATTTCAGCAGAAAAAACTGAGGCTCAAAGAATTAAAGAAATTCTTTTAAAGGACAAACGGAACATTACAAAAAATGAACAAAAGAAATGAAAAACATTATTATGGCACAAAATCAAACCATCGTTGAATCAAAAATTTACAGCGGATACTTTTAGGCATAATGAAGAGCATTTTAAATTTTTTTACTGGCTCTGAATCAAACAACGTATTCAAAGTTCTACGCAGTGCGCTTTGACATATCCTCAAGTCATGCTAGTAATAAAGACATGGACATGGATTAATTTTCCTGTGCTTGATACCAATTTGGCCAACAAGACAAACTGTAAAAGAGACAATGTTAAAATATCCATCATCAAGAAAAATGTTTGGATAGCGGTAAACAATTGATTGAAATATCTTTTCGAAGTCACAAATAGGACTCTTGTGAGTTGCATTCAACTTTTCTCAACTCACTCTTTTCAAAAGTTACTCTTGAAAATTTAATTGGCTTAGAAATTTTTCTTTCACCAGGAGCATGTCATTTCTGTAACACATCTGGTCCGTGTTTTATCAAACAGAACAGAAATTAAATTTAACTATTGTCATTCGTTTAATTGATATAACACTTCAGCAACATGCTTGCAACATGCTTGCAACACCCTTTTATACCAGCTTTACAATTAGGGGTGGGAATTAAGGCTAGTTTTAGTCTAACTAAAATTAGTCGACTAACTTTTTAGTCGAACTAAATTTAGTCGACTAACTTTTTAGTCGAACTAAAATTAGTCGACTAACTTTTTAGTCGAACTAAAACTAGTCGATTAAAACAAGATTTAGTACTAAAAACTGAATAACTTACACCATGAAATTTTCACACACGATGGCACATTATTGTGGCGGTTGAATGTCCCAATTATGGTTCATAGGGGCCAGTCAAATCAAATTCATAACGTATTAAATCAAATTTGATTATTAGAATTTTTTCCCAGCTCTGAAGCAACTACCAATGCGGTTGTTGCAACTGTTTATAAACACCCAATGGGCACGGAATCTAAAAAAGGCACCCTTTAGACGTTTAATTAACATTCCGGACTTTAATTGAACGTCTAACTCGGGGTTGGGAAAGCGAACTTGTTGGGGTATTTTTGTTCTCACGATTTAACCACCGCGATTTCTTTGAGAAACATTTTCATTTGACATAACAACATTCTTGAGTTTGGAGTTCCCACAATGCCTAAAAGTGTCATATCTAAAACATAAAAAGATCCTGCCCACGCCGCTGGTAAAGCTATATACGAAAAATAAAATTTTCGCAAGAATGACAAGCGAAAAGAAACTTGCTAATCGATTCATTTCGAAAGAAGATTTTCGGAACCTGCCGAAAGGACTCAGTTAAAAGAAAATATCAGTTAAATCTTCATAAAAATTTGCGTGCGCGATAATTGACACTTATGAGTAATGAGGATTTAATTACTTAGTTCATTGAACGGATTTATTTAATGGAACATTTCAATCTTGTTTCTATGACGACGAATTTCAAAAGTTTTCTTCCGTAAGTAAACGTTCGTCAAGTGGATTTATCAAAAATTTTCCTTTTGAAATAAATTTTTTGATCGAAATAAATGATTTGATATTTGAAAAAACAAACAAGTAAAATTTTAATGTTGCTATACTGAAAATAAAATTTCATTACAAACAGTTTGATATATACAGATATTTTATTTTCACATTTCTTGCAGTTAGGCGAATAAACTTCCTTCATAGATTTCGAAACGTAGTTATCGAAAGCGCTCATTTCTCAAGCGAAAGTTACTTTGACAATTTTAAATGCTTCTGTATATTCGTTACGAATAAAAATAATTACTAGTTGTATATACCCTTTTGAAAGATTTTTTCCCAGAAATATTTGAAATCTTTTGGTTAACAACCCTACATCAAAGGCTGAAAATAGCAACAGGAAAAATTATCCCAGATAAGTAACATCCATAAAATTGGATTATATTATACATTGCCTATAAGCTATCAATTTCACATTAGTGATATATAGTATTGGAGCCAGCGAGAAGGGATGGTGGTGTTGGGAGTATGACACTCACTATTACCAATATTTAGTTTGATCATTCGGCAAATTTAGATGTTATCATAATTAGTTAGCAAATCTCAGCAATCGAGTTATATATTTTTATACTCAGCAAGTATAATTTTTAATCGGCAAACATTCTTACAGCAGTTTTCAACTTACCACCTCCCCCCCCCGGCCCTAAGTACTAGCGAATATACTTAGGGTGGAATGCAAGAACCGAACTTCAAATTTGAAGTCGAACTTCAAACCTTAAGCGCGACTTGAGCGAATGCACAAAGCGAACTTCAACTCAAGTCAGACTTGAAAACCGCTAAAAATAGACCGTTTTCAAGTCTGACTTCAAACCAGACTTGAGAGAGCAAAAATTCCTTCCGAATGCAAGAACCCGACTTGAAATTTCAAGTCAGACTTCAAATCTCAAGTCTGACTTGAACGGAATGCAAGAAGCGAACTTGAACTGAAGTCAGACTTGAAAAACGAGAATTTTTGAATTTTCAAGTCATTTTTTCAAGTCTGCTCCAGACCAATCTTGAAACCAAACTTGAAAAAAAAAACAGACCGCCATTATCATTTTGCTGATGCGTAACAAAACTTTACTATTACTATATAACTTATTACAACCTTTGCAAGTATGAAAATGAGTCTTTAACAAGCAAAAGTAGTTACTTGGGCATATTGACGTAATTAATTTAGAAGGTTACATTGTGAAAGTATATTTGTCAATGAATTCATTACAGAAAACTGAATACCAACATTGTGAAAACGTGTGTCTTTTAAAACATTCTGTAACTCGTATGTAATGATCCAACATGTCATATTTTGATGCCATTAGAAATGTTTATTAGCTTTTTGAAATGTCGAACTTCCTAGCATTATAAAAGCTGTTGATTAAGGCACGTTTTTGTGATACAGTATAAAAGTAAATTCCATTTAGTAATAAACAGTTGCAGTTATACAAAGAAGTGATACATGTAAAAGGAGTAAAAGAGAATTCACGAGAAGAAGTAGTTATAATATGAAGTATTAAAAAAAAAAATTGTTTTAAAACGTTCAAAAATGAATCGGTATGAGCTGAATTTTAGAAGAAGAAGAAGAAGAAGAAGAAGAAATATGCCAAATCTCATTCCAAGGTTTATTATTGACAGAGCCAATCCTTTAGAAGTTTATAATGATATAGAATTTAAAAGGCGCTACAGATTTTCCAAAGAAACCTTTTTAATATTGGCTAATGACATTATTAACAACAATGTTAGCAATCGAGGGTGCCCTCTTTCATCTGTACAACAACTGGCTATTGCATTTCGGTTTTATGCTACTGGTTCATTCCAAGTGAGTAGATATTCAAGAAATGGTATTAGACAATGGTACCTTTTTATTGTATTGTATTCTTATTGTATTCTTATTGTAGATTTTGTATTATGTTTTTAAATAACACCATTTTATAACAACAAATAAAGTAATCATATACTCAAGTAACAATAAATAAAGTACTTCACATTTAAATTTGTATGATTTGATCTAATTAAGTACACTCTTTTAGAGAGTAATAGGAGATTTGGAGGAGCTGAAAGTTAATCAGTCAACTGTTTGTCGAGTAGTTAAAAACATTTCAATTCAAATTGCCAACAAAAGATATCAGTATATAAAGTTTCCAACAGAAGCTGATTCTTTGATAATTCAACAAAGGTGATTATAAGTTTTCATGGATATTTGCATTTTGCTATTTCATACAAACTTTAAAATTTTCTTTGATAACGAAAATATTTATATTTGTCAACCATTGTTTAGATTTTACCAAATTCAAAGATTCCCAGGATGTATAGGAGCAATTGATGGAACACATATTCCTATAATAAACCCTGGTGGAGAAAACCCAGAAATATATCGAAACAGAAAGGGTTTTTTTTCTTTGAATTGCCAGGTCATTGCAGGTCCTTCAAAAGAAATTTTATCTGCTTGTGTTCAATGGCCTGGAAGTGTTCATGATTCACGAGTTTTTTCCAACTCAGCTATTAAAGAAGTTTTAGAAGCTCGCCAACATGTTCATGTTATAGGTGATTCTGGCTATCCTTGTAAACAATATTTAATGACACCTTTTTCAAACCCAAAAAATGAAAATGAAATCCAATACAATTACAGTTTGAGAAGTACACGTATGGCAGTTGAATGTTGTTTTGGTATATTAAAAAAACGATTTCCTTGTCTTAGCATTCCCTTACGAACTAAATTACAAAATTCCATAGCCATAATTGTATCCTGTTTTGTGCTTCACAACATTGCCCTTCTAGAAAATGATCATTGGGAAGACAATGAAATACAAAATAGCAATCAAGAAGATGGCGCTGAAGCATTTACAAGAGATATTTATGGAGAAGCAAAAAGAAATCAAATTGTGGACCAATTTTTTTAAAAAATCTTTTTTGTGTGTCTGATTATAGATAAAAGTTATATTTGCATATTATTTCAAAAAAAAAAAAATACATTTCAAATTAGTACTATATATCAAAAAACAATTTCACTAAGAAATAAAATAATAATTTAAAACATAAAATAAAAAACACTAGATCTGATGTCGTTTGAAAATAATTTTCCTCAATTAGAATAATTCTGTTGTGTTTTTTTTAATACTTATAACTGTGACAATTTTTTTTGGTAAATTTCCATTTTAATTTCATGTTCTTTTAGTTTGTATTGTTGCTTTTGCTGGAGTAAGTTTATTTTTATGTTAGCTATTTCTATTTGTTTTTGCATTAGTTCTTTATCAAGTTCATGAATTTCATTATATTGCTTTTTTTCGATTTTTTTAGAGAGAGATATCTTTTTTAATGTTGAGCATTGTTCTTTTTCATGTGTTAATGAACCAGATGCAATCAAAGGCTCAGTAAAAGTTTTCTTTTCTGTTTCTATGATTGGCCCAATAGTATCAGAAGTCCTGTCTCCATATGTGATCTCCATTGACTCGTTCAGAATACCTATATAAATAAATAATATATTTAAATGATGAAAAATGTGTGCATATATATATATATATATATATATATATATATGTATATGTCTATATATGTGTGTGTGTGTGTGTGTGTATATATATATATATAATATATATATATATATATATATATATATATATATATATATATATATATATATATATATATATATATATATATATATATATATATATATATATATAGTTTTAGCATTGAGAAAACCAAGTTTGTTTAAAATAATTAGTTTTGTCAGTATTTATAAAAAACCTTAATTTTCATTAAAATTTAAGAAAAAAGATAAAATTGAAAAATAAAATATGAAATTAAAAAAATAAATAAATATATAGTATTAAAAAGAAATAAAATTAAAAAATAAAATAAAATTACATTGCAGTATAGCATCATCCCCAAATGGTGTCAAAATAGGATTCAATGATTTTGGTGGTAATATCTGCAGAACGCTTTCAATTTCCTGTGACGGAACAGGAGTTTGACTAGGACCTCCGCCAGTTTTGTTTAGCTCTTTTCTTTCACTAAAATCCAAAGAATTGGTTAGAAAAACCCCATATTATTAACTTTAAAGTAATATCGACAAGAAAACATGTTGTAAAAGTCTGACAGAGAGAAGTCCAGCACTGTATAAACTTTACTGGTAACCATACAGTTTGGACAAGAAAATCATTGTCCCACAATTCATATTTTAATAACATTTTTCGATATAAATAACGTTTGCTAAATGTACACAAGACTTCTTTTAGATGTCTAAAACATGTCTTATGTTTACTGGGTGCTTGCCTATAAAAATAATCTTTGTTTTTTTTTTCTTTATTTGGTACTTACAAATCAACAAATTGTTTTGCTTTTTGCTTTGAGTTCATCCAGCATTTCTTTAGTTCTTTTTGATCTCTTTTAACTCCGATGTCTTGGCTGTTGAATAATTGCGTTATTTCTTCCCACAAAGATTTTTTTTTTTAAGGGAGACATTATCCGTTTTCTTTTCTTCGATGTCTTTGTAGTCTTTGATTATATTGATCAAAAGTGATTTTTCTTGCTGACTGAAAATTCGTCTTTTAGAATTCATTTTACAAATATTTACAAAGTAAGCAAAAAGTCTATAGTGGATATGCATTTTGAAATTTTTGTTCTTTTATATGATGAGCAATTCCGATCATAAATATTTACGACAAAATTTTCATTTTGATAAAAGGAAACAGAATAGGCAGTAAACAAAAAAACAGACTATAATAACACATTTATTTGTTATCTTTTCCTTTTCACTGCTTTAAAGTTGTAAAAGTGTCATGATTAACTAAACTAATACCTGTAGTTAAATTGTAATTTATATTGTCATATAATTTATATATTGATCGTATATTATACAAATATCATTAAACGAATTTGTTTCAGTAAAAGGTTTTTCCCGTACAAAAAATCCATTGCCCCTATTGGTTGCGAAGTGCATATTCCGATAAGCGCCCAGAATTCAACGCCTCGGCTATTTTTCAAGTTCGACTTTCTCAAGCACGAACTTGAAATTTTCAAGTCTCGTTTACGCATTCGCTCAAGTCAATTTTTCAAGTCTGACTTGACAAAGTCGAACTTGAGATTTCAAGTCGAACTTGACTCAAGTTCGGTTCTTGCATTCCACCCTTAGTCTCTAAATATTTAATTTCGTATCAGCGATAAGAAGTGCCAACTTATTAACGCAAACTTCCATCATTTTTCTCAACAAACTTGTCATTTAATGTGAAAGCTTACATATGCAACACTATCATTACATTCGTAACTAAAACTTTATCAGTTTCTCATTTTTTCAACGTACGGACAAATAAATACGGAATTGCGCTTAAATTGGTTGACGTTTTTAGGTTCTGTTTGTTACAATTTAAGTACATTTAAGCTTCGGCAATTTATTTATTATAAAATGCATACCAAATGTTAAACGTATTGATAGAGTTTTTAAAATGCGAAACATTTAATAACATTTACAGAGAAGCTAATCGTCCGCATTTAAAAATGCAACCTCCGCAATTAAAATCGTTTTTAATAACTGAAGAATAAGATAAACATTCTATTTAATGGCTGCGGTCGTTTTATCAAACCAGAAAATTTCTTATCACTTTTTAATTACTTACAAAATGCAGAATATAATCTATCATTTTTAAGTCCAATTTCACTTTTTGTTAAAAAAAAATTAAGATACGATTTATTTTTCCCAAAATAATGTTTGTTTGTTTTTTGGTCTCAAAAATTTATTTTTTAGTCGTATGTAAATTCATTTAATTATATTAATTATTGTAATTGAATTGCGTGAAGAAACTATTTACGGCGGATTTGATTGACGTAGTTTATTTGATATGTTGTAAATATAGTTTAAGCGGTTTATTTTATGAGCATATTTGAGATTCTTTGTATAGTATAAATTGAAGGAAAACTTTTTGTAAAGAGGAATTTTAAGGAGAAGAGAAAATGTAGAGCTGAAACGTTGTGTTCGCTGCGAGAAAACAACAAGCTAACCGGGCACATGATGGAGCCATCTTCGAATAATTAGAACATCTTTGAAAAATACGATGGTATATCCGATGCCGCAATTTGGTCGCAGCGAACCAAAGTTGTTGCAGAGAAGCAACGCGTTGAGTTGACAGTGCTCTTTCCAGTTTTGTTGCGAAGTAATACTTAGTCTTCGATTGTTTGTGAGTAGAAGATAAGAAGGATGTGAAGAGAATCAAAGATGTCTTTATTTATCGAGTTTTTCCTTCGGATGCCTACGTGGCATGATTTGTGTACGAAGCAGAAGATGAGAGATGAGGAACAAATGGATGTCTCTTTTGCTGATCTAAAACGTTTCTCGTGTTTGGCAGAGTAGCCTGACGAGAGGGTGCGACTGGCGTTGCAGTTGGATTGCCAGAAGCGGTATTTGAGATTTGGATCCGCAAAAGAAACAATTGTTGTGATGTTCCGCAAAGCAAGAGTTGCTTTGAATTAAATGTGATCCCGAAGGATCAAGGAGGAGTGTAATTGAATTGCGTGAAGAAACTATTTACGGCGGATTTGATTGACGTAGTTTATTTGATATGTTGTAAATATAGTTTAAGCGGTTTATTTTATGAGCATATTTGAGATTCTTTGTATAGTATAAATTGAAGGAAAACTTTTTGTAAAGAGGAATTTTAAGGAGAAGAGAAAATGTAGAGCTGAAACGTTGTGTTCGCTGCGAGAAAACAACAATTATGGCTGTGTAATAGGCAGCAGCAATTTTTGTCATTAAATTGCTTCAAACTGGAGTAGATAGTTTATAAGAAAATAAGAGTTTTAGCGTGAAAAGTAAGATCTTAAGGTGGCTCACCCCCATTAAGTCTAACTTTTTATTTATAAAATTTCTAAACTTGTTTTTAATTTTTTATATAAGGAAATTGCATTAAAACTTTAACTTTTCAAAATAAAAATTAAATTTGCATTTTTTGATGCTGAGTCAGCATAATTTGTCTAAAATCTTACCTTATCTAAAACAATGATATCTTGAGTAAAATTTGCACTTATTACACCATATTTTGCCAAATTGTAGCTAAATAGTTGCTTTAGGGCTGGAACTAAAATTTTTTTCAAATGTTAAAAAAAACTAAAATGGCAGCAATAAATGTGCCGAAATCAATTAATAGCCTGTGTCAGTCTGAAAAACTACATTGAAACTAACTCATTTATACTTAAAATGTTACAATTCTAGTTCCAGCCCTCATAAATAAGTTAATACACATACTGTGAAAATTTGAAGAAAAAAGCTTTAACCAAACTGAAGATATTAACGTTTTCGTAAGAAAAATATATTAAAATAAGAAAGTCTTAAAAAACACTATTAAAAAAAAAAAAAACAAAAACAAAAAGTTTTTTTTATAAAAAGTTACTAAAAACTGCCACTAGCATAAGAGTTCACATCATCCTTCTCTTTCTCAATGTCTAAATAACCTTCATTTATTGATCTTGTATGTTTTCTTCGTTTTTTGTTAATATCAGTCAATTTTCTTGACATACTTGATTATCACTTTTTATCTTTTTTGTAAGCTCCTTTTTTCAAAATTAACACCTCCAGAAAACCCAAGCATTTTAAAAATGCAACTTAAAGAAGAAAATCCATCATTGTAATTTAAAATAGAAGAATAAACAGATATTCCAAGAATTTTCCTTGCAGTAAAAGTAGTTTTAGGGCATCACTTCCAAATGAAACCACTCAATGACTCTTTGCAGTTTTGTGTCATCCCATGTAAACACTTTCTTAGCGTTTCAGGGTTTGACAATTCTTGAAAAATAGGTTTAATTTCCTCCATAATTGTCACAGGTAAATTAATTTTTTTATCCATAGCTTGTTTTACCCATAACGTTATCTGATTGCCATTTGCACCAACTGTTTTTCACTTTTAAACAAAATTGATGACGAGTGACTTCATATGGAAAGTTTGTACAATGGTAAAGTACAGCTATTACAGAGTTTCCTATACTCAGTAGGTTATTTTTATTTTGTCTTATAGCCATTTCAACAAAGTTCTGAATTGTGTCACTAGTTTTGAACTAGAAGCACTTCGATTTATAGATGGTGATGAATAAAATGTACTTTCAAAGTCACAGTTTGGACATTGTATTATAATTCCAATAGAAAATCCCATACCTATAGATTCATTATGAAAAATAGTTAGCTTGCTATTACACTCACTGCATGTAGAATACTGTTCAAATACTTTTTTAATAATTCTAAAGTTACAAATAAAGAAAAAACTGTCAACTTTGGAATCACAATTTGTTGCAGCACTTAAGTCATGTTATTTATTAAGCTTTGATACACTTGTTGTTTCTAATTTCCTGCTACGACCATTTACTTCCTCTGCTCTCCATGTATACCTATTTCCTTGATATTTTCACTTTAAATTTCTAATATTATTTCTTTTGTTAGCCATATCCAGATAGATAGTTTTCAGTTCAGTTACATTGTATTAATGCTACGGAGCATATTTTTAAGAAATATTATATTTTACAGTACAGTAGAAAAGCATAATAGATCTAAAATTGAAAAATACTTCAAAACTTAAAGTTGAAACCTTCCAGAAGTAATAAATAAATTTGTTGTTTATACCGTTGCTATGACGTTGCTAAGGAGTAGGAAACTGTATTAACCACAAAAATGGTATTTTTTGTTACTTTTTAAGCATATAATAGTAAAAATATATTATGGATTTTGTACTTCAATGCTTAAAATAACATAATTCAAAAGAAAAAAAAATCTTTTTTTTTTGATTTTTAATGGGGGTGAGCCACCTTAAGTCAACTCGAAGCTATATTATTTAAAAAGTAAGTTTGATATATCAACTTAAATAAACCGCATTTGAGACGCCATTTTTTGTAGAATTATAAAGAAAAGGTAAGGTTAATGAATTCATTATGAAGTGTAAACTTGGGTGGGTCATAATTAATACATTAAAATGTAAAATACATTTACAAATGTAAAAAAATTTAAATTTAAATAACATAGAATCGGAAAGACTTGCAACGTTCATATTTTGCACTTAGTTTTATTCTAATTAAGCAATTGGTTTTTTAAAGAAAAATTGAAAATCAGTTGATGCTTTGCAAAAAATTGCGATGATTGGAGCCTGGAAACATAAAAGCCCTCAAGTTTCTGGGGTCCCCCCCGCCCCAAACATGAGAGCAACAAGTTTATAAAATCATTTTTTAAACATGGTGCAAGCTTATTAGATTGTTTTTATAACAAAACAGTTCTGTAATATCAAGACGACTATATTCTGTATCCGTTATATATTTCGTACGCCTGTTTAAGAAGCTTTTACAATTTATATATCGTTTTTAAATTCATTGTGCACAATAAACCATATATAGTCATCGAACTACGTATTCATTGTGCACAATGAATTACACAATGACGCAACTACAAGTTCAAGTTCTAAATTTAAGAGTTTTTATTCATGAACAATAAAATAAATTCAAAAATAATTATTACAACAAGACACTTTCGTATTACTTTGATTAAATTGCACTACTTTGAAACCAAATTAAAAAATTCCAAATTTTCGTACAAAAACATCAACATTTGAAAACATTCAGCCGTCTTCCTGTTTCGCTTCGCATACAAGATGGTTAATGCGTCAGAAAAAAGGCGCTCACTTGGTGCACTGGTAGCAGGTGTACATAAAATCATCGTTGAAATGCAATACAATATTGGAAAAGCATATTGATTTTGATGCCAAAACTCTAAAACATTTGGTTCGTGCACTGACAATTTTATATATTCACTGATTTCTTTTTTTAAATCTAAGGTTACATTTTTGTCACTATCACTTCCGGAATCATCTTCTTCATCCTCAAATGACAACTTAAATTTTTTTGATTCCATTGTCACCTTTTTAATTGGAATTATTTTACCAACTCAATATTACAATTATAGGAGGAGTTTCACTTTTATCCTTAATTAGCTGCTTCTCAAAGTGCTTTATACTTGGAATAATTAAAGAACACGTTGCACACCTATCGCCAGATAGTAAAACCCTTACTTGATGAAAGCTTAATAAAGCATTTACCGTTTCTTTTAAGTTTACAATTTCATCTTCACACTGTTATCATGAAATCCAATATTGCCAACCTAGCTGACCCAAGAATGCCACTTATATGGGGTGATAGTGTACACATCCCAGGGTCACCTGGTGCAAATTTTGAAATCTTTTAGGTACGTCTGCGGGAAAAAAGTGACTTTGAAGTTACAAAAATGGAAAAAATTTACCTTCTTTTTTGACATAGCAAAACCGCTATAAAATCCATACTATTAATCATAGACCAATAAAATTTGGTGGCAATGTAGCCTATGCCATTGGGTAAAAGTTTATCCCAATCACTGGTCAGCTTATTATTCTCAATCGGCACTAAAGTTTGTCATAAGATTGGGACAAGTTTTGAATACTTTATTTGAAATTGACCATAATTCATTATAATGGGTTACTTATGAGCTTAAATTCTCTTCTAACAAGTAAAATTAATCCATTAAAATGAAGCTGAACGGATGAAAACTTTTCATTATTTTCTAAAGGTGTTTACTATTCAAATCCACAAGACAACCGAACAGCTTTCCTTTGTATTCAGGGTGGGTTTTATCTCTTTTGTATCTTGACCAATGCTGGTGAAAATCTTGATGTGCAGTCTCAACAGCCTGTTCACTGAATTGTCCTAAGGGCAATTGCTTTATGTTTACAAAAACCTTGATGTGAAGGAATACTGTGTGGATTTTGGGCGTGATGCTTCCACGTTGGATTGCCAAATATGTAGCTTTAAATTGATCAATCTTGACAGAAAAATCCTTTTCTAGTACATTTCCAAAGCATGAATTCACAACCAAATTAAACTTTTTGAAAGCTTCAATGACAGCAAGAACTTGGGTGTTGGAAGTTTCTTCAGCAAGACATTGTAAAACATCAACATTTTTCAACAATTTTTTGCATTCATTGCCTTCAAAGTGTCCGCCATAATACGGGCTTTGGTGAATGTGAAGCATGGCTGGCCACTTTTCAGCATCAGACCACACAGTTTTGAGAATTTTGAAGAGTTGATTGACTGTGCCCAAAAGTTGATTTTGAGGTGGTGAGTTCGATTTTTCTTGTTCTGTGGAACTCTCAATAACACTGACACAAAACTTGAGGAAACCTTTCCCTCCATCAATACCTAATTTGACAAAGTAGCCACCTGAAGTTTTTCTAGATTGAATGACTTGACTAACCAGAACAGACAAATCTTTGCAATGAACAACATCATGGGTTGTGACACAACCTTTGGTTTTTAAGTCTGTAAAAGTAAAAAACTCCTTCAGTTGTTGACCAGCCATTTGAAAATTGGCATAAAAGTTGGGCTCAGCCATCTTCTTGTCTGATGACTGATGAACAGTTTTCACTAATTTTTTGATCCCATTGTTGGAGAGGCCAGTGTTAATTTGTACATTGATGAGGTCTTGAGTTGTCAATGTTGATGTGGCAGAATGTGATCTTGCTGCACTTGACCCTATAGAAAATTTGCATATATTACCTCCAGCAAACAAAAATTACAAAAACAATCATTTTATAATTAATCACTTACAAAGTTATAATATTATAACTAATTTTTGCTGACATTGTACCTGGAGTAACAGGGAGTGGATGACCTCCAGATGCTTTTGCTAAACGAATTGTGGCTTTTGGAGATGCTACCTTATTTTCAATCACATTGTATGCTATCTGTTCTGCATCTTTGGGATCTAATGAAGCCAATTTTTGTATATTTTCCCTCAACTTTAACTGAGAACAATGATGTGGTAATCCCTTACCTAATGGGCTGAGGTAGTTACTGCATCTCACAGCTGGTATTTGATTCACTTTCATTTTTTCATTAGGTTCAGCTTTTTCTGGAAACCTAGACTGTCCAATTTTGCAAATCAAGCAGTCACACACATAACTATGTGTTTTTGCTCTGACTCGGATAGATTTGAAATCAAACAACTTTGGCAAAGCAACATCCTTTCCTTTCTCTTTTCGTCTTAAGGCAGTTCTGCATGATTCACAAAGACCTTGACGCACACAAGAGTCACACCCATCAAGATTTGTCTGGTAAATACGACTAACTCGTTCAGCCTGAAAAGCAGTCATCTGTCGGCCACATTTTTGGAGGCAGAGTATGCAGACACACTTTCTGTTCTGCTCATGGTTTCTTGCCAGATTTGGCATCTTAAGGAGTCAGTGGATTGTAGCTGTGTACCTAAACAAATTGAGCTGTAATATGAAATTGAAGAATATGATAGACAAACATTAAGAATTCTTGCAGTGTTATTTTATTATTAATATTACAATAGGATTCTCTGTAATATCATCATGAGAGATGCCTAGAGTTATTTTGATTGGAGTTTAAGATAATGATAATCTTTAGAATCCTGCCATCTTTGATAATGTGAATTTAATACAATAACATATACGTCACATTGAGGTAGGTGTATTTCAAATAAATAACATATTGCTATATGTAGAGCTACATATTTACCTAAATCAATCCAATTACTTCAGCCTAACAATTTGTATATTATAAAAAATGAAAAACAAAATTTTTTACCACAAACAACGATTTTCAAGTGAAAGGTTTAATAATTTTGGATATTTCTGCAAACGTTTCAGTTCAGTGCCACAAAAACAAAGTCATGTTATAATTTTAACTTTTTACGATATGTACATCACAGCGTACAAAATCAAAGCAAAAATCAAATTAATCATGTACGCTCTTATTCAAGTGATGATGGGTTAATATTGTTAATTCCTCTTATGCAAAACCCTTTTATTATTCTAATCATTGTAAAAACAAAAATGGAACAAGACTAAAATTAAAACACTTAAAACTTTGAAACTAAATTTAAACATATCTTATGATAGAGTAGAAAAAATGTTCATTTTGAGAATAGTAAGCTGACCAGTGCTTTAAATGTCATGTCAAATAAGTTAAAGAGTGTGAAGGTATCACAAGAAAAGAATAGAGTTGAATAAATTTTAGAAATTAATTCACTGTTAGTGTAAATTTATTGAACTTTACAATTTGTACATTTGATAATGATTTTGAAAACAAAACACTAAGGAAATTCTAGGCATTTGTACCTGATTTTATGTATGAAATGGGTTTTTCAACTCACAATACATGTTGACCAGTTAAAAATCACATGCAAAAGGTTTTCAACACATTTCTTTGCTTTGCTCACAAATCCTCAGGGCTAAATCCATGTGTAGAATAAGGGCCATTTTACTAGAGTAAAAAATGTCAAGATTTTTTATAATTTTCATCAAAAAATCTGTTAAAATGTCTCAACTAACTTCTAAGGTAGTAGTTTAGTTAAAAGAAAGCTTATGGGGCACTAATAGTACTGTCATATAAGGTTTTATATAGAAAAAGGTCCATATGGTGTAAATAGGGCTCTTTCAAGAACAACAGTTTTGACCCCCGAAACCAAAAATTTTGGTAAGAACATCAAAATCCTTATTTTACAATTTTGTTGGTATATTTAACTAGAGCACATGTGTTACCCACATTATGGCCTGGGGGCTTGTAATAAGCAGTAATTAGTAAAGTTTTGCACTGGAAGTGAAAAAATCAACAAAAAATCAACACTAAAACTACCATAACTTTTGTTATACTGCAGGGATTGGGATAAAATTTTACCCAAATCTTGGTATTGGCATAGGCTACATTGCCACCAAATTTTATTGGTCTATGATTAATAGTATGGATTTTATAGCGGTTTTGCTATGTCAAAAAAGAAGGTAAACTTTTTCCATTTTTGTAACTTCAAAGTCACTTTTTTCCCGCAGACGTACCTAAAAGATTTCAAAATTTGCACCAGGTGACCCTGGGATGTGTACACTATCACCCCATATAAGTGGCATTCTTGGGTCAGCTAGGTTGGCAATTTTGGATTTCATGATAACAGTGCTCGAGCAACTTGTAAAACGAGCCGAGCCCAAACAATACTAATCACAGTTATCACGGAAACCAATAGTGCCAACCTAGCTGACCCGAGAACGCCACCTATATGGGGTGATAGCTGACACATTCAGGTATCCTGTGATGCAAATTTTGAAATCAATTAATTACATCCGCGGAAGAAAATTCAGTTTTAATGCAAAAATTTTGTGTTTTTTGCCCCTTTTGAGAACTGCGGAAAATCTGCTATAAAATCAGAACCACTCAAGAAAAATCAATGAAAATTTTTCCACTTTTAGACCATTGCCTTAACTATGTTCATGTAAAATTTCAGCCAGTTTCATGCTCTAGTTAAAGATTTATAGTCATTTAAAGTTCAAATTTTACCATTTTTTGGTACTTTCGCCACTTATCTTTTCATTTTAGAACACTTAAAATGTGACAATATTAATGGTTTTGTAATATTTGAACTCCTCAGGGTAAGGGCAACAACTTTTTGATTGTCATTATCATTTTCGAACTATGAGGCAAAACGTTTTTCCTGCAAACCAAAGTCTATATATATAGGCCTTATAAGAGGCTCTGATATAAAAAGGCCAATTTTAAATTTCAAGACAAGAAATGTAGTCAGAAACTTTAAAAATAAGCATTCTGTAAATAATTAGCTGAAGTTAGTGTAGATTTAATGATATTTTACTCCCCACCACCTTTTTCTCTTATTTTCATTTCAAAATAATGGAGAAGCTTTTTCTATTTAATGCTTGATGACATAACCTAACTGCAGACAAAATAAATAAGCTACAGAATCTTCATGAGTTCTTTATTTACAAATAAAAACTGTTCAGAGACAAAAATAATGTCTGAAAAACCTTTTGAAACAATTTTCTCTCAAACTGTTTTCAGAGATGTTATCACATAACATAAATATGAATTTTGATTTCTTCCTCAAAGTTCATTTTTTTCAAAAATATTTTAGATAATTTCTGTCACATAACTACTATATTGTAGTTTCTAGCATGACATATATGAAGGACTCTAATGGCAACAGGTTTCATAAAAGGAAAGCAATTTACCTCTAAAATTTCGTATAAATAGTGTTTGTTCACAACAGTGAAAAAAAATTTAACTCTGAAAACTTCTCATAAATAGTTTTTGTGAACAACTCTTTAAAGATGCTTACTATTCAGATCAATCAAGCAGTTCAACAATTTTTCTTTGTACTCCGGATGATTTTTGTCTCTCTTATATCTGGACCAATGCTGGTGAAAATCTTGATGCGCTGTTTCAACTGATTGCTCACTATAGGGTCCCAAGGGGGATCCTTTGCGACTTATGAAATCCGTAATGTGGTGGAAGACCGTGTGAACTTTGGGAGTCACACTTGCACCAGGTATCATGAGATAGTTCCTCTGGAAGACTTCAATTTTTTCATCAAAGTCCGGCTGAAGGATGAAACCAAAGCAAGCTTCCACAACCAGGTTGAAACATTTGAATGCTTCAATAATACTGAAGGTTTGATGAACTGAATTTGTCTCAGCCAGTTGGTGCAGAACGTCCACACTTTTCAGAAGCTTTCTGCATTCATTGCCCTCAAACTGACCCCCATGATAAGGACTTGGTTGAATGTGGAGTGCAGCAGGCCACTTATCGGCGTCAGACCATGCAGTTTTGAGCATCTTGAACAAATAGTTCACAATGCCTAAGAGGAGATGCAACTCCATTGGCGGGATGATTTCTAGAATGAGAGAGGTGTCAGGTCCAATGATTATCGGTTTTCTGATGACATTGCCGAATGATTTTGCATTGGCAACAACCCCACCTGATCGCTCAAAAGACTACAGGTTTAATTTGATTGAACCGAGTGTTCGCAAGTTTCCGGTGTGGACAAGACTTTTTGAATCAATGTCACAAAATGCGCATGGGTGCATGCTTGAATAAGTTTGCAGACCACAAACAATATTTGCAACTTTCATGTCACAAGCCAAAAGGAGCTGAAGTCCACCTGCATTGATCATAGACCAGACTTTTTCAATATTGTCATGGGTTTCTGGAAGATCCTCTGATACTGCAACAAGAATCTGTCTCTTGACCCCAGTGTCTTTGCCAGTCCTTTCAGTGAGAAGTTGTTTTTGTGCCAACAGGCTTGCTTCATTCCTTGCCGGAGTTTCAACAATGTTGAGACAAAACTTAAGGGATCCTTTCCCGCCGTTGATGCCTAGCTTGACAAAATAACCTCCAGAAACCTTGCGGGCCTTAAGTACATGATTAACAAGACTTGGCAAATCTTTACAGTGTGCCACTACCCGAACTGTACCAGAATCTGCCTTTCCATCTTGAATTTTCAAGGCAGTGCAGGTGAAGAAATCTTGCAATTCTCGGCCGGCTTTCTGAAAATTCATGTAAAAGTTTGGCTCCACCATCTTGGCATCAGATGTTTGATTCACAGTTCGGACAAGTTTCTTCAATCCGTTGTTTGATAGCCCAGTATTTAACTGGACATTCACCAAAGCCTGAGTAGTCAACATTGGTGTGCTCAATGTAGGTTTGGCACCACTTGGGACCTGAATTCATTAGAGCAATGGGCTTTATTTCTTTTAATATTTTCAGTGTTGAAATTGTGCTCTAACCTCAGAAAAGTGAGAAAAATTCATACTGCAAGTTACCAAGACTCCTTTTAACGAGCTGAGTTTTAAACTAATAAACTGTGTAAAAATTTAATGAAGTTAAAATATTTACCAGGTTTGATAGAGAGTGGAGGCCCTCCACCTGCTTTAGCAAGTTTGACTGTTCCTCTTGGGGATGATTCCTTGTTGGCAATAACTTGAGAAGCTATCTGTTCTGCTGCCTTGGAGTCTTTTGCTGCCAAAGACTGCAGATTTTGTCGAAACTGCAACTGAGAACATTGATGTGGCAGTCCCTTTTCAAGTGGACTGAGGCACTCATGACATCTCACACTTGGCTCTTTCTCACCAGCATTTTGTTTTTCAAGAGGGTGTTTATCTTGCAGCTTTGAACGTGCAATCTGACAAAGAAGACAATCACACACTTGACTACGAGTTTCTGCTCTCAACCGTATTGAGCTGAAGTCAAACAAGGAAGAAAGTGTGACTTCTTTTTCCTCTTCTTTCCTGCGCAAAGCAGTTCTGCAAGATTCGCAGAGTCATTGCGGTACCCGGGAATCACAAGCATCAAGATTGGTGCTGTACAACTCGCAAATACGTTGTGCCTGGAAAGCTGTGAGTGGCCTAGAACTTTTTTTGAGGCAGAGCAGGCACACACATTTACGGTTTTCTTCATGACTTTTGGCATGGGTTGGCATAGTCACAATTTCCTTTAACTGTAAAAAAGAAAAGACAAGAAAGTGCACACTAGAGAACTTTTTAATTTTCCCTTTTACTTACAGATTATCAAAAGGTTTAAATTAGATACAAGGCACCATACAAATCATAAAAAGAAATGAAAAACACAATCAAATGCAGCCTTTCATGTCACAGGCAATTTTATGCATACTTTCTAATTTGTAATCTATTGAAAAAATCTACATTTAAAATTACCTTGATGAACCATGTCTATCTCTTTTTATATTTCAAAAGTAAGCTTTCTCAAATCCAACAAACCAACATTTATTAAATAGAAAAAAGCTTTAACTAAAGAAAACTAAGTAATGGTCTCTTTTAGGTTATTGGAACTTTTTAAAAATACTCAAAAAATGTACCTGACAGATAAAAGTTGAAGTATTGATGAACCCTGATGTTCTGTTGGTGAATCCTAATGAATCTCCATTGATAAATTTTGAAGATCCGCAATTGATGTATTCTAATGACTTACTGATGATGAGTTCTGATCTACATAAAGCAAATAGTTTCTTATTTTATAAGAAGAAAAAGGTTTTTGAACATCATGTACACAAAAAAAAATAAGTAAGGGATTTTGGCTACACAACATAGGCCATCAAAAAATCCATTTTTACCTTTTGCCTATGATTGTTTGAATGCTTCAAACAAAATCCTTTAAAAATGGTCTTTGAGACTTTAGTAGGGAGAAATGTTTAATGCAATACTGCTTAATTCTAATTACTCCCTGATTTGAATTAAAGGAGTCTCTTTTCTACAAAGGGAAAATTTTGTTTTTGGTAGCCTTTCAAATATAAGTATATTAAATAGGAAAAAAAATACTTACTGTGAATTAAAGAACGTTATGAATGCTTTTCTTCTTTTCAAAAGAAAATTCTTCTTTGGAGCACTTATTACACATAAAAAAACGTTTGCACTATGCAAGAAAAGGTTTTAAAATGATATTTCAAAACAAATACATGCTAATCCCTAACTATTTAAGGTGGTAGCAATAATCCGTTTTTGTACTATATTTTAAAAACACGTTCAAAGCAAAAATATATCCAAAATTTAGTTTTTTAGATAATTGTTTAAGTTATACTCCTCTTTAAAAGTTTCTGACCACATTTCTTGTCTTGAAATTTGAAATTGGTCTTTTTATATCAGAGCCTCTTATAAGGCCTATATATATAGACTTTGGTTTGCAGGAAAAACGTTTTGCCTCATAGTTCGAAAATGATAATGACAATCAAAAAGTTGTTGCCCTTACCCTGAGGAGTTCAAATATTACAAAACCATTAATATTGTCACATTTTAAGTGTTCTAAAATGAAAAGATAAGTGGCGAAAGTACCAAAAAATGGTAAAATTTGAACTTTAAATGACTATAAATCTTTAACTAGAGCATGAAACTGGCTGAAATTTTACATGAACATAGTTAAGGCAATGGTCTAAAAGTGGAAAAATTTTCATTGATTTTTCTTGAGTGGTTCTGATTTTATAGCAGATTTTCCGCAGTTCTCAAAAGGGGCAAAAAACACAAAATTTTTGCATTAAAACTGAATTTTCTTCCGCGGATGTAATTAATTGATTTCAAAATTTGCATCACAGGATACCTGAATGTGTCAGCTATCACCCCATATAGGTGGCGTTCTCGGGTCAGCTAGGTTGGCACTATTGGTTTCCGTGATAACTGTGTTAACGAGCCGAGCTCGAACAAAGAATCTCATGTTCGAAACGAGCTCGAGCCGAGCCTGAACACTCTTAATATGTAAACGAGCCAAGCCGAGCCCTGGCAAGCTTGGCTCGTTCGGGTCGATTTACAGGCCTACTCCCAGGGACCATACCTGTCTGAGCATCGTGTTAAAACATTATTTAGTTTCGTATCATGAAAATATCATGTTTATAACTCAAATGTTTATATTAATTGTTCTTGAAGATTTGTTAGGCATTCGATCTATGAAAAAAATTGATGCCAGGATTTGATGCTCTGATTTGGTGTCAGCATGTAAATGCAACAATTTGATGCAAGAAATGTAGAGTGACGCGACAGGGTTTCGGTAATGTCCAAAAAATAGCTGAAAATGGGATAATACTGTTTGAACAGCTGAATATAAAAGAATTTTAAAAAAATTCTTTACTTTCCAATTTAATTTAATTTATTATTGTTGTTTGATAATAATCGCCATTTACGAAATGATGAAAAAACCGATGGGGACAAAGTTACAATCGTACTTTAAAAATATCTCATGAACGTTTGTGTTTCTTAGTTACTTTTTCTCAGTACAGCGAAAAGTAATTTTTAAAAGTATAACAGCAATTTGACTTTTAAATAAATTTAGCAACTACTGGTTAAAAGTTGACCAAAACTGCACGTGCAACTTGATGGCTAAAGCGCTGCGATAATTTACATGGCAACGATATTGCGATTGGCCACTAACTTTCCCATGTGCAAACAGAAATTATGGGTATTCCATTTTGCTTAAATCTAGCTTAGCATAATAACAAAACTAACTTTAAGTGAGATGGAATACTCAAAATTTCTGTAATTTATACACACACATAGTTACTTTTTCTCAGAACAACGATATATATATATATATATATATATATATATATATATATATATATATATATATATATATATATATATATATATATATATATATATATATATATATATATATATATATATATATATAAACACACACACACACACATACCTACGTACGTACGTACATATGTATGTATGTATGTATGTATGTATGTATGTATGTATGTATGTATGTATGTATGTATGTATGTATGTATGTATGTATGTATGTATGTATGTATGTATGTATGTATGTATGTATATATGTATGTATACCACTAATTTCTGTTTAGAAAATGTTTTTTCAATTAAGTAAATTTTATAAATTAACATAAAGAAGAAGTCCAAGAAGTTTTGCTCAGTTCCATGGATAATGAATGTGAGTTTGGCAATTCATTAGGTTATGGTGATTTTTTAGAGGAAGTCAGTTTCAATGCAGCATCAGCAGATGATAGTAGCCTGATAGAAAAAAAAGCTGTTAAGGCAGTTAGAAGTCCAAAAGTACCTGATAACAAAGCCACTATTGTAAAAGAAAGTCTAAGTTGTAGTACAAAAAATGTTATAAAGCATGCAACAGAAAGTCCATTAAATTTGACAATACTAGCATCAGAGGATGGTTCTTGTTTATCGGAAATAAGTTTTGAAATGAATGAAAAAGATTTTGTATCCAAAAATGATTCTTTAATTAACAATGGTAATGAAATAATTAATACCCCTATGCAAAAAAAACACTGGGCAAACCTAATTGAAATAAACAACCATAACAAGTTAGACGAAGAACCTCCAGTTTCAGGTATAAATATATACTTTTACATAAATATATTTATTTTCTGTTTATATATTGTTATTCATACTATAATTATTGTTATTATTATTATTATTATTATTATTATTATTATTATTATTATTATTATTATTATTATTATTGTTATTATTTTTATTATTACGTTATTATTTCTCAGTACATAAAAAGTTTTACATTTGTAAGACTTTTCTATGCAGTATTTATACCGTGTTTATCTTTAACAGTACTCAATTAATCTTTATCTTAAGCAGTTAAAAGTATTAAACATTAGTTTTTTGTCTACTAATGTGAATTTGCTACAATGATGTAAGATAGATTCCTGATGGTAATATTATCTAATGCAGCTGCTAAACCTTGGCTAATTACATTGGTAAACCTGTTTAGTTTTGATTGAGTTGTATATTGGTGAATTATAGGACAGAAAAAGACAGGCAAAATGTTTTGTTCACTGATTAGCTCAAATTTTATACTTTTTGAGACAAAGCTAAAAATGTTTGTGTAATTTGAATATGTTAGTATTCAACAGTTCATCATACATAGTTAAATGTAGTTTGTGATGTTTTGGAGAAAAAGTGACAGTGAAACTTAATAAAGTAATGCAGAATATTAGAATATTCTCCAAGAAGAGTATTTGAATGTTCTCCAAGAAAATTTTATTATTTGAAACAAGGATATCAAAACTTGGTTTTTAAGTATGAAAACCCTATATATACATTCAACCTAAGTAAGAATTTCTTCCTCCAGAAACAAGAAAGAGATAAACTCAGTACAATGACCTGGCCATTATTATTGCTTGGCTTGTCTCCTACAGAATATTTGTTAGATTAATCAGATGATTACATAAAGTCAAATATTGGCAATCAAAAGGCAGCCACAAGTTTTTGCAATCAATATAAGCATAAAATAAATGAAGTAAACCCCAAATATTTACCCTTCTAACTGCACACTGAAAATAAAAGTTGTTAAGAAAAAAAAAGAAAAAAATCATAATAAATATTTATCTACATATTTGCATTAAATTCATTTTACAGAAGCTATGTACACTGCTTGATGAAGTCTTTAGTGCCAAGACCTTGCATGATAGACTGTAAAACAGTCTGGGCACAATTCTACATCAAACCTTGACATTCCTAACCTGACATTTGAAGCCTGCTTCAGCAGCAGTAGATATTTCGTTTTTTTATACTATACTGGTACACAAAGCAGGGAACCATTCCCCATCTTGTAAAAATGACACCAACTCTTCAAAATAAAGTAGAAAAACATGTAAAAAGTGAAATGGTACTAATCAGTATTTACTAAAGCCAGTATTCCAGAGATATTGGTCATAGTTTTAAAAGCTAATGAGCTAGGCTACAATAATGGCTCTACACAAACTATAAAAAAACTGCAATTGTGGCTTGCTGCACTTTAAGGACTAAGACAAATAATGGATAGAAAGCCAAAACTATGCAATACAGCATAAACTTAAGCATGATAAGTTTACTATATCACTAAATATTATGGAATAGGTTTTTTTTGCCCTTGAAATTTGGCTTTTAGTTGACTGCTTGACAATATTTTTCATGTCCTCCACCAAGACCTGCTTTCCACAGTCATTGTGAGAGATTTCCAACAGGAGATTGCTTCTAATATAAACTCAGTACCATAATAAGTCTTCTCTTGACAGTATAAACTGCTTTCTGGCTATTACCAACTTTCTTTTCAAACTTCTTTTGGAGGATCTATTAAGTTTCATCAGGGTTTCAACTTTGCCTTGATTTCTTTTCTCGGATGAGTGACTTTGCCCATTTCTAAGTATCACAGAAATAATCTATTTATTAATTTAATGATTATTAATGAGGTAAAAAAAAAAAAAATGTTAAAAAAATCTCATAAAAACTGCACAAATCTCAGTCATAAGCAACTTGACAAATAACAATGAAGCATTTTAATAATTAAGTTAGATTAGCTTAGTTAAACATTTTAACCAAATATATCAATTAAGTTTGTAATGTAATGATATGAAAATTTTTAGGATCATGAGTTAAGAATGATATGTAATGTATGTATGTATGTATGTATGTATGTATGTATGTATGTATGTATGTATGTATGTATGTATGTATGTATGTATGTATGTATGTATGTATGTATGTTTCATCAAAGCAATTTTCAGTCAAAATGACAAAAAAAAGCCCATTTTTTATCATCTTATCTTATATGCTTACAATCTGCTACCCTGCATTAGTATTAGTATGGTGTGGCACAAAATGTTAAACATTAATAATCCCTTAAATCTTCCATAGTCATACAAAGTTTTTATTTTTTGATTAAAGAAAAATAACAGTTTTTTGATCTTAAGAATTGAGATGAATAATAAAATATATGAAAAGACTTTATTGACAATTTTTTTCAAGCCAGACTGGTTTGAAAAAGCCAGATTGGCTCATAAATATTTTAAAAAAAAGTGATGATAAGATTTTATTATAATTTGTATTTACTGATACAGGTTTGGTTATTAGCTTAGTATAGGGTAGCTGAGCTCACCTCATTTGAAAAAACCAGCGTGGTAGTTAAAAGTTCAGGTGTAAGAAAATTAAAGAAATATCCTTTTAACTTATACATATTCTGCAAAATAGCAATCTATCATTACTCTAGTTTTGACTTTTTAATTTAATTTTAGGTAAGCAAGTAAATAAAGTAAGAGAAACTGTAGTCTACATTACGCCTAAACTTATTCAAAGCATCACAAAAATGCAAAAATTTGACAAAATCATTGAGTTGAATTTTTCAGTAAAACAAAAGAATCAAAAAATCAAGGTAAGCAAATTACAACAAACATTTTTATTTGTAGCTATTTTTTTTTTTGTTCTTTTTTCCTACTTTTTTCTTTACTTTTGTTCTTTTTTCCTACTTTTCCTACTTTCCTATTTTAAATTTTTTTCTAATATTCTTTGCACAGTTTTTTGTTTTTATTGTTGTTGCTGTTGTTGTTGTTGTTATTGTTGTTGTAATTGTTGTTGTTATTATTGTTGTTATTGGTGTTGTTATTTAAAGGTATTTATAGTGTTTTTTTTTAATTCTTATATAAGTTTTAAAGACAGAACCAATATGTATGGAAATTACTTCTGATACAACAACAAATCTTGTGATTTATTGTTGTATCAAAAGAATATTGCAGACAATACTTGAGGAAAAAAGAAGGGTTAACATTTTATTTAATTTTAAATCCATAAAACATGTTTATGCACTTAAATATAAAAATACTTTATCTTTGTATATGTGCAGCATGCACAAAGCATAATTAAATATTGCATACATTAAATATTTCTTCTTACATCTGTAACATTTGTTTGGGATGATTCAGATTTTTGTGACTTTTGTTCCTCTTTAATTAGTGAGAATGTTGACATTCTTACCTTGTAATTTAATGAAAAGTTTTTAATGTTATAGTTTATAGAAAATCTGGATGGACTCTGCAACTTGGAAAAGTTAGTCCTTTCCCACAATATCATTGAAAAAATACAACATCTTGAAAAGCTTAAGAGGTTAAAGTTCTTAGACGTATCGCACAACAAAATATCTTCTTTAAATGGATTATCTTCACTGGTTTCACTCCAATATTTAAACATCAGCAATAACAAAGTGCAGTTGATGCCTAAAAAAATCTTATCAAATTTAAAAAACCTACGTGTTTTTTGTGCAAATAACAATTGCATAGAAAGTGTAAGTTTGCATTTAATTTGTTTTTTGTAATTTAGAAGTCTCAATTAATATCATGATAATAACATCAATAAATTTGTATTTTTGTAATTTGCAAGTAAAAATCTAGCGGTATCATTACTATGATAGTAACATTAAGTGAGCTTAGAGATTTTATTTTTTTAAGTTCACATAGTTTTTTAATTTCGCTTAGTTGCTTGCAAAAGTGTCTACAAAAACAAAGAAACTGATGATACTAAAGAGAAGTTCTAACTAAAACAGTATTCAATTTTCCTGAAATAGATTTGTGCTTTCGTTGAATCAAGTTTATAAGCAGAAATAATTGGAAACTATTTAAATTCTCTGGAATATGTATTAATCACTTTGAAGAAAAATTCATCAAACAAGGCAAACAAAACACTCTAGACTTTACAAAAAATCTTTTCAAACAGTTAATAAAAATGAAGATTGTTTTTTAAAACCATCTTTGCTTCCTTCACTTAAGCCATTGAGAATGCTTTCTACAAAAAGACCTTTTTCTCATTTATTGCTAGATGAAACAAAGGTTTTCAAAAGATATAAGATTAATTTTGTGAATGACTTGACACACCAAATATTCCCTGAAGTTTTTTATTTAAAAAAATAGATTGTGGTGTTATTTACTATTGTGCTATTGAAAATATAACATCAACTAACTTTGAAAGCATCAATCTTAGTACTAATCTGCATATAAGTTATACCATACAGATAATTTGATCTTCCACAATGGTTTCATTAAAACAATTGTACACTGACAAGTGAAAGCATGCCAGAAAATTTAGTTTCTTATATGAGAAATTGGATTGGAGAAAAAGAAAAAAATATTTTAAGTAAACTTTATAGTTTTATGTATTAGAATCTTATGACAGAGAGTTACTCTAATGTACTTATTTGCTTTACTTTGATTCTGCCATACCTCTAGACAAGCTTACAACTTATAAGAGCAATTTCCTCTTTCTTCATTTTGATATTTAAAGGCATTAACTCAAGGTAGAATAGAACCAAATAAAGCATTAAAGTATTTTTTAAATAAAGAGAAAATAAACTCAGATTCAGTTTTTTGTTAATCAATGAAATATACTCGCAAAAAAGTGTTTAATGTCTTGGTGGTAAATTTTTGTTGGAAAAGATGAGAATGGAGAAGTTTATTCAGGAGTTTTCATTTTATGTTGGTTGGTATTAAATGTTCTATGCCATTTGTTGTTAAAGCATGTCCTGGAATAAGTAGTTCTGGAAATTGTTTGATGACTGAAACTCAATGCTAGTTTTAACATTTTTGCTATCATCACAGACAAACATTCAACCAATACACTTGCATTTAAGAAACTCAATAAAAAGTACAACCCTACTGATAATTTTTTTTTTAAATTTTAGACAATAAAATTTACACATTATTTGATAGTGTACATCTTTTAAAATACATCAGGAATAGTTTATTAAATTCAAAGTTTTTCCATTTAACTTTGATAAGTTTGAGGATACAGTAAATGTTGAAGCTTTCTAAGTAGGTAATGGTTCGACTTGCTAACTTAATACTTAACAAAACACAGTTACTGTGAAATTCCTTTGTTTAATTTAAAAATTTTATCATCATGATATAACTCCTTTTTTGCGTTATTGTTAGTGCATATGTAGCATCACTTAATTAGGTTTACTAAAAAAAAATAGGATTATCCTTATATATTCATTAACTTATTGGTAGCTTGAAGAATTATGCAATTTGAATTCACTAATAAATCTTCAAGAGATGGAAATGAAAGGGAACCCCATATCTAGTTTTCCACATTATAAAGATTTTGCCATTTTTCAACTGCGAACTCTCTCACTACTTGATGGAAGTTGTGTTTCCACGAAGCAGCGATCCTCTGCTGACCAATGTTTTACGCAAGGTAATTATTTAAAATTTTAATTTAAACTACATATTTTGCATCCTTTTCTAATATACTTACAAATGGAAACCAAAAATTTATGACATTGTTATCCTCTATAGTTATTGTTTGGAATCAGTAATGTTTTCTGGATGTAGATGTAGCTTTTCTAACTCTTGAAAATTTAAGTTTCTATTAGAAGTCTCTAAAATTTATTTGAGAAGTTTTATAAAAGTTTGAGATTTTAAATATTCAAAAAATTTAAAAATTCCTTTCAATATTTTTTATGTCCTATAGATGAACTTCATAAAAAAGGAAAAATTATTGATATGCTCTCTGCCAAGATAAAAGCTGTAGAACATGAGTATGATAAGTTACTAGAAGAAAAAAAGCAGCTGAAAGTAAACGAGGAGCTTCTACAAAACAACATCATCAGCCTTAAAAAGACATTTAATGAAAAACTTGACGAATTAAATACAAAATCCCAGTTGGTAAGCAAAATCAAATAAATAGTCCTTAAAGTAAATTAAGTTAAATTGAAACCAGCAAGTTGAACTACCATAAAATTATTAATTGATTTTAGGCTTATTGTACATATACTTTCTTTGATTTTAAAGTATAGCAAAATACTATTGTAAATGATAAATATTATATATGGATAATTTTCTAAAATGCAATCATATTTAGTAAAAGAAAGTAATCCTGGTTAGTTGATGTAAATTCTGTTTGGAGATAATAAATATTTGGAGTTAATAAATTTATTTGCAGATAAATTTTTGTTTAGTTGGAGAGCAAAACAAATGAGCTAAACATAATGAGCTCCAAACAATATAAGCTAGAACAAGAAATAATTTTCTACAAGTTAGATGCGAGGTTTCAAGATTTTGGTGTAGAGAAAGCCGAAGGGGTAACTATTTAAATTGGATATCTTTCAATCAGATTTTATCATCTGGCTTATGCTGCATGATGTCTAAGTAATTGTTTTTCAATCAAATGCTTTTTGCACTTTCTATTTGCAGCAATATGTGACCATTTTTTACTTTAAAAAAGAAATGCTGTGTTTTTCTGTAGTTTCTAAACTTCAACCAGCAATCCTAATGCTCAAGTTTAAAGTAAATTGCAAAATGAATAAAATCAATTGAGCTTTTGTAAATTTTTTTTCAAAATTCTGTCAATAGTATAACAAAAAAAAATTCACTGAAATTTTTACTTTAAATAAAATTACGAAGACTGCTTATTATGTGAACAGTTCAGCAAAACTTAAAGGAAGGTTATGTCTAAATGAAGTCTTTATTCTGAAATAACTCTGGAACTGTAAATACTTGAATTTGCAACTAAAAAAAATAGAAAAAATAATAAATCACAAGCTGCTAACAAATGAAAAAAAAAAAAAAAATTGAGAATACTGCCAAGCGACTCCTGCTTGTAAAATTGGTGTAGAATTAAGTAAAAGCATAATTTACATCTTCCAGTTTTATTCCAATATTTAGTTTGAATTTCAGATTATTTTTATCATACTTTTCTTCAAGTAAATATTGTTGTGTGTTTGATTTTTTTTTTTCCAGAGCCACCTAAATAACACAGGTGAAAGTACCTACATAGGAAATGCTCACTTCAAATCACCTAGTCCTCCTAAAGAAACCGTTGTACTCAGTAAGGTGCAAACCTCTAGAATTATTTCATTGTTTCATAAGCTGACTCGAAATGGGATTAATAAAGAACTACTCAAAGAAATCAATGAGTTGTCAGAAATTTTTCAGTCAAAACAATGTAATGGTGTTATTGATAAAAGGCCATCTTTAGTAACCTTTAACATCTTATGGTTTTTAAATGTAAAAATTTATTAAAAACCAAAGTTTTAAAATTGCCAAAATTATTTTTTTGTAATTTTTTTTGTTTGTTCATTACATTGAGTTATTTTTTAAATATTTAATACATTTTTAACTTTTACTCACTAGACCAGTTGTAGCCTCTACCATTACAACTTTGGATTAAGTAAATGCTTAACAAGCCATAGATAGCAGTATGTTAACAGATTGATTGTGTTACATTGCTAGTATTTTCATCTGTAGGTGCAGATGCACTTTTGGTTGAAGGAGAACTTACAAAATGCAAAGAAAACAATTTTAATAATGATGTTGAATGCTCTAAACAAAAAGACATTCTAAAGATAAATAATGCTGAACAAAGAAATTTCCTAAAAATTTTTCCTGTAAGTTTAGTTGTCTTTTTTTCTTTAATGAAGTGTCATTTTTTTATATCACTTTTTTAAAATTTATTTAATTCATACAAATTTTTGTTTAAAGGAGGAAAAAGCAGTTCTGTTAAGTGAAGTTGAAACTTTGAAAATGCAACATTCGTCTGCCTGTTTCTTGAATAAACAAATAGTTAATTACCTTAACCAACTTACATGCAGTATTCGATCTACAAAAGAGCAACCCCATCCCCATGTTTTACAAAACCCTCAAGCACAGAAAGTACTTAGTGATCTTTGTGAATGTTTCAGAGAAAAAGATGACTTAATTAAAGAGTTGCAATCGGATTTGAACAAAGCTAAAGTGAATGTGAGCTTTCTTTAAAAAAAATGAAATTTTTTTTTTTTTTCAAAAAGTTTTTTTTGAGAAAGTGTTCAAAATTTTTTAACTGAAACGTTAGTTTAAATTGGTTTCACATAAAATTCACAGTTTTTTGATTTATAGTATGTTCATTCAATGTCACCACTTCAAACTAAGTATATTTGCCAATGTAACAAAGTTATTGATTTTACAGATCGGTTCCTTAGAAATAAAGTTAAAGAGTCTCTCATCAGATTTCTTAAATTCCCAGGAAACTATTAAGCAGGTGATTTTAGATTTTTAAAAAATATTTTGTTATACTATAAATTTAGGATTTAAATCTTAAAGGTATTACAACATTTTTTTTGTTCATTAAGCTTCAACAATGTTGACCAGAGGTTTAAAAGAAGCATTTTTTTTTTGGTTTGGTGGGAACTGTGGGTTTCAGGGGTGGACTACTAGGGGTGGATTTCATGGGTGGATTTCATGGGTGGATTTCATGGGTGGATTTCATGGGTGGAGCCCCTAACATAAGTTTTATTCAAAAAGAATGTTTTTTTCTAGGCATGATTTTTTTTAAAACTAGAAGCTTTTTTTTTTATTTTTTTGTTTTTTTTTGTTCTTTAAATAAAAAAAAGTAATTTTGTTTATAATTTTTTTTTTTTTTTTTTTTTTTTTTTTTTTTTTTTTTGTTAATAAAAATGTTTAATAATAATATTTTTAAGTTTAAATTTGGTAGATATACAAATAATTATAAACACAGTTTTATAGTTTATGTTGTCTCATGCTTAGGGGTTTTCATGAATGATGCCTACTTTTAGGTTGCCATAGCAATTATCAAAAAGCTTAGTAAATTTACTTGAGAATGTTGGGTTTTTTTTTTGGGGAAATTCTCATTTTTTAAACTTTGTTTTCCAAAATCGAAGCTTTCAAATTAAGGCTATGTTTTTTATGTTGTAAGCACTGCAGTGTTTTTGAATTTGACCTTTTAAATAAAACAGTCTCTGTTTTTCTTTTCTTTTTTTTTTTTTTTTTTTTTTAACAACAATTTTGAAATTTTCTGTGAATTGATTAGTTTTAAAAAATATAAAATATAAAAAGGTGCTACAAATAGTTAGCCTAGTTAACATTCTGGATCTGGCCTGATTAACAATGTGTTGAGGCCTCATGTTCTATTTTTCTTTTAAAATGTTTCTAGTTGAAAGAAGAAATGGATGTGAAAGAATCAAAGGAGCGAGTTCATAATCATGAGATTTCTATCTTAAAGTCACAGTTTTCTAGAGAGGAAAACGATATAGAGGCTAAGGTAATACAATGTTGCTTTGAAATTTTCATCACAAAATTTTTTTTAAATGACAAAAAAGATTATTTCAGGATATTAATTTTATTTTACATATTTTGAAAATAAAACTGGTTTCAAAAAATTTTGCCAAAATATTAAAGTGTTTTTAAAACACATTTTCATTTGCAAGTATCAGGATTTTATTATTTATCCTAACACAAATATCGAATAAATTTTAAAAAACCAGTTTTAACATTAAAACCAGTAAAAGAATTACAAATCTGAGTAAACTTTTATTAAAATGAAGCATTAAAAAATAAAAGATTGTGTTGAATATTAGAAAAAAAATGTAAGTATAAAATTTTGAAAGTCAAAAGGC
Organism: Hydra viridissima; assembly: GCF_058129835.1. NCBI lineage: Eukaryota > Metazoa > Cnidaria > Hydrozoa > Anthoathecata > Hydridae > Hydra > Hydra viridissima. The sequence goes on from NW_028324309.1 coordinate 17,564,862, forward strand.
ACACTTAAAACTGTAAACTTAATGCAGCAAAAAGTGCATTACTTGGTTTTAATTTTTTAGCCCCCAGAGAAAAGTGAAGAAAAAATGGAGAGATATTGTGCAGAAGCAGCTTAGTTCATAAATTTAGTTCAAAAGTTTGTAATGTATTTTATTTAGGAATATTTCAAGATGATGATAATGAAAGTTGGTCTTTTTTTTTTTAGCATCTTTTGCTTCTGAATGAATATGATTCTGTTGCGAATAATATGAAAGAGCAGATTGAAGATTTGGAAGAGGAGCTTGCTGATATGAAATCAAAATATCAGTTGGTTTATAAAGTAGGTTTTGATGTTGTTAAAATGTTATTTTTAATGTTTTTTCAAAGCATCATTTTAAAGTATTTTTATCCTTATTTGTATTTTTACTCTCAACTCTTTTAACTTTATTAGGCTACAGACAGTAGCCATTTAACAGGACATCTCTACAAAGATCACAATTTCAAAGTCAAAAAAGAATTTTGTAAAGTCAATCAAGATCTTCAATATGCTGTGGATGAATTGCAAACTTTGAAGCAAGACTATGAAGATGTGGTGAGTGGAAACCAAATTAGCAGCTCTGTAACAGCATTCTAAATTATATAAAAATATTAAAATTTCTTAGATACTTGTTCAAGGAATAGAGTTTTCAATATTTGGGCTTCCTCTGTTTTTTAAAAAAGTTTTTTCAAATTGGTTCTAGAGAAGTAAAAGTGATGTTGTTAAAGTTTTCTATATGTTGCAATTCTTTTTCTAGTTTGAAACTCTTGCGAATCACTCAGAGAAAACGATAGATGCTCTTGATAAGCTGTGGCATCAAATTCAGGCAAGATCTTTTTTTAAAGTTTCATTTCTATTCTTACTTCAAATTCCAATTGATACTGCATCATGTATCATTTGATACCACATCATGCAACATTTGATACCACGTTTAAAGATTTGATGTTTGTAAAACTTGAATTGTTTGTCTTTTTTTTTTTTTCCATTCAACTCTGGGAAGAATCTACAAATATACTTGAAGCAATTGCTGTCTGTTCAGCCCCCTAATAAACTACTTCATCAGTTCTAACTTTATTTAGAGTGGAGGACGAATAATTTTTTTTCTTTATCAATTAATGGCCTTTATCAATTGATAGGTAACAACTAAAGTTATGTTTGCTGCAACTACATTCAGGTTTTTCTTGGAGGCCATGTCTTTCTTTTATAATGATAAAACTTGGCCATACTATTCCATAAACAACTTTAAAGTATTCTTGAGCAAAACAGCTTTGCAGCAAGTGGAATGAGTTGTATAAAGCTGTGACGCATACTGATAATACGAAGCAAGTAATATCTCTGGTACCTGCACTAGTAACAATGCAACCTTAAAAAAAGAGATTAAATAATCTTGAATTGCTATTTCCTAAGCAAGTGTACCTGCTGAACCCGAAAACAGATATAATAGCCCATAGTTCTTATGAGACATACAAGAAAAACATTATTACAGAGATCATTGAATTAAATTATGATGACAACTCAAAACCTTGCCTAACATTTGACTAGATTTTTATGAATGGACAAGTTACTTAAATTGACCCTATATATGTACATGTATATGTTTTTTTAAGTATATGTACATGTCAGTTTGTTTACAACAGGAGGTAAAATGTATCAAACAACCTGGCAAATATTTAAACTCTAAATCCTTAAACAGAAAGGCAATTCAAGCAATTCAATGCAAGATTAAAAGGCCTATAAAAATAGAAAATGAATCAGAAAACAGAATCAAGAAACCAGAGTGTTTACATATTTATATGTAAATGCTGTCAGTTGAAATCGTATTCCTAATATCTGTAGTACATTTAAAAGCATTCATTTCTATATATTTCTCTTATCATTTTGTTTTTTCAATGCTAAGATATCATTTTTCAGGCATTTGAAATTGTGGAATGAATTTCAATATATGTACAATTGTAAAGCAAACTAAAAAGGGTATTTAATGCCAATCAAAAAGAAGACTGTATTACAAAAAGAATTCCATAAAATTTATATGAAATTTATATCATTGGAATAACTGTATTTTCATCCAAAGTTTTCCTACTTTTCGGAGGTTGTCTGCAAGAAGTCTGTCATTAAATATAATGGAATATCCTACTTTTTGGAGGTTGTCTGTGAGAAGTCTGTCATTAAATATATCCTACTTTTTGGAGGTTGTCTGTGAGAAGTCTGTCATTAAATATAATGGAATATCCTACTTTTTGGAGGTTGTCTGTGAGAAGTCTGTCATTAAATATAATGGAATATCTTTTTAAGTTAATTTTTTCTCACTAGTTTTTAATGTTTTTTAATGACTTTTTTTTTTTAGAATGAAGTTGCAAATAAGCAACTGAACAATAAGTTGTTGAACAAAATAACAAAGATTAAGAGTATGGTGGGAAAGCTGTCTTTACAAGTAAATCTTTATTTGAGCAGCATAAAATGTTAAATAACTTTTTCATTGTAAGTTTTTGAATTTTTGAATTTTTCCTTTAATAATCGGAAAAAATTTGTTTAAGTTTTAAACTCTTTTTCATAAAGTTCTTTTCAGAGAAGATTATATCAAAGTTCGATGTTCTTCAAAGAAAAGTAATTTTTGTTTCACGTTTTTTTTTTTTTTTTGCTTGCTAGAGATATATAGTAAATAATTTGTTAAAAGATGTATTATAGTAAATTTGTGATAAATATATATGGCAGATAAAATCAGTTTTTTAAATTAAGATTGAGATTAACCAAAATGAAGTGTGCTTAAAACATCATCGTGAAATTCCAAAGTATCACATGTCTGAGGAAATCACAAAGCATCACTTTTCTGATGAAATTACCAATGAAAGAATTGTTAATAGCTTAGCAAATGCAGTGCACCAGGTGTGGGAATGTATATGTCATATTCAAATTTAATTCAATTTAATTCAATATAAAAGAGAATAAAAAAAAATGCCAATCTATCTACTGATGATTCTCTTATATTGATAAGTATTTTTATGCTGATGTATAAATTTTATAGCTTAAGTTAAAGTTTACTTTTTTTTGTATCTTAAATAAGATTGGTCAATTGCAACAGCTATTAAAAGAAAAAGATGAAGAATTAATTAAATCTAAAATCATAAAAGGTAAAAATAAAAATTTCTTTTTATCATTTTCTTTATCATTGTATGTTTATTTTTTTAGGAAATCATTAATAAATGCAGCCCCTCACCTCCTGCAACCCCTGATGCTTATAGGTTGATTTGGCAAAAAGCAATATGAAATATTTACTACTCTGTTAAAGTGTCATAAATACTGTTTTCTTCCCCAGTCCCCTATCTTTACTATGAATCATCTGAGACCTGAAGAGTATTTAAAGTGAAAAAACCAACCTCCTCCAATGTTGGTACCCTTACACGTTGGTAGCCCATTTTTAATGGTCTACCAACGTGTAAGGGTACCAACATTGGAGGAGGTTGGTGAGAAAGAAGTGATAGTTTAAAGCAATGTGATCAATTTAAAGTAATCTGATCATTGTTAAGATCTTCAAGAGCAAAAAGTCTGCATGCAGTGATGTCAGCTTTTGACTCAAAAGTTAAAATCTGACATTAGAGCATGTAACCTCTGTTAAAATCTGATAAGAGCAAAGATGACAATAATACACAGATAAATTCAAGTAGTAGAAGATCAAAGAAAGGTGTAACAATTAATTAACAAACATTAGTTTCATATACATCTAGAGTAACTAATAGTTGTAATAACAGTGCTTTATGATATAACCAAATAAATGCAATCTCATTTCTTCTAAGTGTGTACTTTGAGCAAATATCAATCAGTAATGTGATAATATTTTGGATATATATATATATATATATATATATATATATATATATATATATATATATATATATATATATATATATATATATAATTTGTTTCTTTAGCTTATTGTTTTTCTAACACTTCAAGTAAATGTATGTGATAAGAGTCTAATATTTAATTTGTATAAACAAGAGTTTTTGTTAAGAGATTTGTCTGTCAATCATTCGTTGACAGGTGTAATACATTCTGGTAAATATTATGTGACTTTTTTATAATTTAAAATTTTGAACAGTGTTGTTCACTTCACAGCTGGGGTAAAAAATTGTTGAAAGAAACTGAAACAATTGTATTGTAATTATAATATTGATTTTTTAGTGATTGGCTGTTTTTAGTAATTAGTAAAAGAGTTTATGTAAATTTATAGACAACCCTGTTGGATCAATTGCAGCTTTGCCAAGCCATCTCTTTCCTAAAAATGCTTTTCAACATACCAACTGCTTAGAGACACATAAACAAGTTTCTAATGGTGTTTGTCAGGATAACAAAATGAGTAACAGCATTAATGCCAACAAGTGTTGTGATACATCTCAGCATTTAAAGTTGGTGTGTATATAAAAAATCTTTTAATCTGCTGTTCCCTATTAATACTTTTAATGCTCGTTTCTATAAAATCCACCTGAATCTATTCGAAATCCACCTGAATCTATTCGAAATCCACATGAATCTATTCGAAATCCACCTGAATCTATTCGAAATCTACCTGAATATATTTGAAATCTAAGTGAATATATTTGAAATCTATCTGAATCTATTTGAAATTTGGAAATCATTATTTTAGAGACTTTGGATAAATTATCAAAAACTGCAGAAATCAACTTTTTTTAATGATATCTTTATAGAGTGAATCAGTTGAAAGGTTGGATAAAATGCTGATGCATGAAAAGCTCAAAAATTTTATGCAAAGTCATACAAATTTGCACTGGCAGCTCAGGAAGCTGGAGTCAAAAGTAAGTTTTCTTGTCTTTAGTTCGTTCAACTTAAGAACAAATGTTCACACTTAGATATTTTAGTGTTTATTTCAGTTTGTTTTTTTTTAGTTATATCCTACAAAATAATGAAGTTATTCTGTGTTAAATTATTGCATGTACCAAGCAGCCAAAAATCCTAAAGATTATGCACAAAATTATAATTATTTTTGACAAAAGTTATTTTATAATTTTCTTATCACATTTTAATAATGTTAAATTTTATTTATTCTATCTTTATTGTTTGTAGATGTTTGTATATATTTGTAAAAGCAAGAGAAAAATATTTGCAAATTTTTTTTATTTATTTGTAAAAGTCAGAGAAAAATTTTATACTTATAATCAGGGTGTAATTAATGTATTGTTAATATATAATTTATTTTATTTCCAGTGCACTTTATTCATTTATTAAACAACAAAATATTAAAATGATAATATTAAGTATAAAATGCATGTTCTTCTGAAAAGAGTGAGCGGATCTTTAAATAGTATCAAAAAAATATAATTATAAGAATAAATAATTTTAAAAGATGTAAACCTCTTTTTTTTTTTTTTTTTGTCCAATTGCCTGACACTTTCAAAGTACTTATACTTGATGTATATTGGTACATTTTTGATATATGTTGTATACTTGTGATTTTTCACCAAATTGTATACTTGTGATTTTTCACCAAGTTGTTTTCTTTTAAATTGATTTTAGATTAAAAAGATCTCAAGGATTTTTTAAATAAATATTATCATTAAATATGGTTTTAAAAAATGTTTTTTAGAATATATGCATTATCTTTGCAGTTACATTAAGTTTATCTAATTGTGAGGTAGAAATAAGTTAAAAAAGTTTACGTAAAATAGTTTGAAAGTATACATGGTTTCTTAGTTTTTCATAAAAATAAAATGGCATTAATAGAGAAAATGCAAATTCAGGGTATTCGTAGCTATCCTCCTCATGACTCTGCTGTGATAGAATTTCAAACACCTCTAACACTTATTGTTGGTAAAAACGGAACAGGAAAAACTGTGAGAACCTTTTATAGTCTTTGTTATTGTTACCCATGCTATAAAAAAACTGAATACTGAAGTATGATAAGTGCATAAATATTTTTTAATAAGGTTTTAAAATAGATATAGGTGGTTAAGTTATAGTGTCATAACAGATTTAAATAATAAGATAATAAATATGCTTAAATATGATTTTTTAAAGAAAATGTTTAAGTATTTTTTAAATTTTTGGTGATTAAGTTTTTTTGTTTTGTTTTTATTCAGAGCATCATTGAGAGCTTAAAATATATAACAACAGGCAAACTTCCTCCAGATTGCCAAGCTCAAGCATTTATTCATGATCCTAAGGTAATTAACTAAATGATTTTTTTCTTTATTTGTGTCTTATAAAATCTTATTAATTTGTAGATAATTTTTTCATGCCTACTTACTTTAAATGTTTGTGTCCATAGTTCTACCCCTGGTTGGTTTGTTTAGACTAATAGTTTTTTTATTTACACAACATAAAAAGCTTGCTGGAGAAAAAGAGGTAAAGGGTCAAGTAAAGTTACGGTTCAAAGATTCTGTTGGAAATCATATTATTTGTTCCAGAACAACTGTTTCTACACAAAAGGTATTCTTTCTTTGTGGCATTTTAAAGAGAATTAAAAAATGATAAAAATTTTTTTTTGAAAGCATGAAATTTTTGCTTTAAAATATTGATTTATGCTTCATTTATCTAGCAGTAGAATTTCAAAGTTGTCCAAAGGACAGAACTTTATATTAGCTTCACTAACTTGGCTACAGCCAAAATATTGTAAATTTTAATTATGCACCTTTTTGAGCAATTTTTTTTTTTTTTTTTTTTTTTTTTTTGCATTTATAAATAATCTTTAAACAAAAAAATATTTTCAAAGATATAAACTAATAGTAAAATAAAATCTCAACGTACTTTTATAACAATTACATTATATCTTTTTTTTTTTTTTTTTTTTTTTTTATTTTATAATTTTTTCAGGAGAAAAAAATTGTAACAAAGTCTTTGGATGGTGTACTCATGAAAATAACTCCTAATGGCCAGGTTTTAAAGTTTTTAGTGTGGTTGGCTTATTGGATTTTTTTGCCTGGAAATTTTAATTATCTTATTATTTACTGCTTTTTGTTCCATATAAGTTTGTTGATCATAATATACGAAACCTGATAACTCATTATTTCTAAAAGTTCTTTCAAAGTTTTTGATGAAAGTTAGTTTCTATATGTTGAATATTTATACTTAGAAGGAAAGCATCAATAGTCGTTGCACTGATCTTTCAAAGGAAGTAAGTTAACCCCGAACACTAACCCAAACTTCTTTTTATTTTTGTTTTTGTGACTCTTGATTTGAACTTGACTTGATTTGATTTGATTTGATTTGATTTTTATATTGATTTTAACTTTTGATTGGGCCCTAGAAAAAGAGAAAAAGGAAAGTTGGCTACCATTACCTGTCACCCAATGACAGGTAATGGTAACCAGCTTTCATTTTTCATCCCTGCCCTTCCTGATTTAACATCCATTGAAGCTGTTGAGCTTGTTTTCTTCTATGAAAATGGTATTTTCATAGAAGCATTAAGCACAATTTCTAACTACAAAAGCAACTTTTGTGCTAAAAGAATTTTACACATGTCTAAAAAATTAACATCTCACTATAAAAGTCAGATTTTTATAGTTGGGGGCTCATTTTTAATAAAATGCTGCTCAACAAACCTAAAAATATTTGCAACTGTTAGAGCAACTGGGACTCACCCAGTTTGTGTTTGTTCATCAAAACACCTTTGTGCTTGTCAATGCAAACACTCAAAAGTCTTTTATGATGGACATGGTTATTTATAGTGGAGAAAGTTAGTTATGTACATAGAAATGAAAACTCCATGCGGTGAAAAATTTAGTTTATTTGTATTTGAAATTTAGTATGTAGTAGAGAAGTATAAATAATTAGGAAAATGCTGACAGATTTTAATTTACACTCCAATTGACTCAGTTCCATAGAAGTTATATAAATCTGCTGTATATATGAATAGAATTCTTTCAACATCAGAGAATCAAGCAAAAGGTATGAAATGGCAAAAAAAACACTGTGAAAATTTTGAGGCTGCAAAAAACTATAAACTCTTTATGCAAGATCATTTACTTAGTAGTAAAGAAGTATTGGATAATTGAATTGTGTGAGATGCTTTTTAGTATGAGACTAATTTTTGTTTTAGCAAATATTTCTTTGAACTGACCAAACTGAATACCACCTAGATGGCTGTGCTGGCCTATACAAAAACATTAATTTATAAGAAAATTTGGGAACTTGTGTATGTATAAAATTGAATTTAACATTTGCACTAACAGGTCTTTTTATGTAGTCAGTCATGGAAAGTTTGTATGGGATATAATTGCGGGTATTGGTAAAAAGTCTTTACACTTTAGTAAGTCTTAAATGATCGTATGTTCATCTAATATTGACATTGCTATGCTAGAGTTTTGCATAGACAAGGTAAAAAATTTTTCCTGTTTAAATTCAAATTTAATTTAAATTTAAATTCAAAAGAGAGAATGTAGGAGATGAAAGAGAAAAATTATAATCATTTTACCTTCATTAGAAAAGAAGTTCAGGTAATATTTCTTTCCACTACTTTGAGCCTGTTACTCAGTGAGATTAACAAATTGTTTAAAGATGAAGAATTGTTTGCTGTGCTGTAGCACAAGCACTATCAAATGCTTTAGCCGTACTGAATGCAACAGTTCAAAGAAATAGGCTTTGCTACATGTCAGTATGGCTACTCACAGTGAGTTGTACTTAAAAATTTAAGAAAGATAAAGACATTATAGTTCTAATCCATCCACATGGACCTGCAAGATCTATAAAAAGATTGGACAAGAGTTGAATATCAGCAAATAATAGTATACTTGTTTCTTTTTATTTATTATTTATATTATTCCTAAAGAAAATACAAAAATTAAACATAAAGCAATAATTTTAAAATCTTTTTCTACCTGTCAACTTTATTTATACTAAAAAACTAATATGATTGAGTATGCCCTAACTCTTTCAATTTCCTGTTCGCCTTATAAATACATACCCATCTTAAGTGCTGATGTAAGAAATATTTGTATTTAAGTTTATTGTCTAGAGAACAAGAATTCACAACACTGGATGTGACAATTCAGTTTTGTTAGCGCTTCATAAGAAGCCTATAATGGTAGTACATTAAAACACTTCTACCTAATGGAAGTTTGGTATTAGCTAACACCTCTGCTCTTTCTTCTATGAGGAACACTTCTCTTTTAGACATTTTTGTAAAATTTCAAGCTAATAATAATTCTAAAAATGATAAAGTTAGTATACAAACACTGTCATCAGCCATAAGTTATGTTAATAAATGTAAAAAATAGTTTTTTTCATATCTAAATGACATAGGGGTTCACATAAAAAGTCTGAAATTTTCTGTGTCTTATTAGCACTCAAGATCACAATGCTAAATATCATGGCATTTTTTACGAATGTTTTTTCAGTTCCTTAATTATCACAGTGCCTTATTTTAAAAAATGGTTACTATATGTGCTTTAAGCTATATATAAAAAAACTACATAAGGAATTCTGAAAAAACCTTAAGAAATTGTAAAGATTTTGTCCATCATGATGAAGACTACAGAGTTAACAACAGATATGTAAAAAGAACTACAATCGAAATTTTACCTATCTGTTGTAATTCAGAGCAAAAGGTGTTCATATCATGGCATTAAAGAATGAAATTAAAATTTAGATTGTATCTCGTCTGGGTGTACCTGTCGCTGTACTTGAAAATGTTATTTTCTGCCATCAAGAAGATGCCAATTGGTTCGTTTTCTACTTGGTTATGAGCTTAAATTAATTTTTTGAAAGAAAGTAATTTGTCATTTGTAAAACTTTGTTAAAAAAAAAAAAAAAAAAAAATGAAAAATAGTATTTACTTTTTATATTTAGGCCATTAAGTGAAGGAAAAGTCCTAAAACAAAAATTTGATTCAATATTTGCTGCAACAAAGTATGTGTGCTTGTTTTTTTTTTATACAACCGTAAGGAATGTTTGTTTATGGGAATTTAATTGTTGCTTAATTTCATTTTGTTCTTTAACATTGAAATTAATGTGGCTTTTATTGAATTCTTTCAAGTTAAAATCAGTTTGTCTTACCGAGTAGATATTATTACATAAAAATTACTACTTAAAGGTATATTCAAGCTTTGGAATGTATACGCAATCTACGTAAGGATCAGGTAATTTCTTTTAAATAATTGTTATGAAGATGGCTTTGGTAATCTGTTAACTCTTTGCACCTTGTATTATGAAAAGCTGTTATAAGTTTAACATCATTTCTAATAAAATCCAGCTGTGTTTTATTAATGTTAAGTTGTTGTTTTTTTTAAAGTAGCTTTTTTTTTTTATGTTCTTTTTATATTTCAAAGTAGTTTTTTTTTTTTCCCATTAGGGTCAATTAGTGAAAGATTACAATCGAGACCTTGTACATCTCACACAAAAGAAAGATAAAGCAAAAGAAGTAGGATTTGTTCTCTTATATTTTGCATATCCTTTTTAAAATTGAAAACTCAATTACTCTCAACATTCAGATCTTTTTAGATTCAGTCGGATCTCCAAAAAGCACAAGGTCAATTAAAAACTACAAAAGATCAGCTAAAAAAGATTGTCATTGATATGCAACCTATCGAGGTAATGTTTTTTACTTTTTACTTTTTCTCTTACATTTTTTACCTTTAACATTTACTTACTTTTTCTTTAACAAACTTTGCTCTTTAGGCTCAGTTGGAACAACTCAACTCTGAGTCAGAAGATTATTTTAAACGTGAAAAAGAATTAGGTATGTTCAATTATTTGTGTATGAAAATGCTTCTGACCAGGAAAAGTATTTCTGCTTTTTAAGATGTGGCGATTTCAGCAATATCTGGCATTTCATTGCTTCAAGTTAGAGTAAATTGTTTAAAAGAAATAAAGAGTTGTAAAAAAGTAACCTCTAAAATCAACTGGGATCTTATTTTTAAAATAACTTTTAAAAAAATCAATTTTTAATGCCTTAAAGTTGCCATTATGGATTTATAATAGAATGCATCATAAAAAAACAGTGCAAACATGTAAATAAAGCAAAATGTTGCAAACAGAAGCATGTCTAATATTCTTTCTTTTTCCATGTTTTTCAATTTTTTTTTTCAAATGTGATAAATTGATAATTTTTTCAAATGTGATAATAGTTTTTTTACTTAAGAAGAAAAATAACAAATTATTTTTTAAAATATTACAAGAGCTAGAGAATGACTGCTACAAAAAGAAAGAGAAGGCAATAAACTCTGTATTGGTGAAAGTCCAACTGACCTTTCCATTGCAGACCTACAGTAGTGGATAGCTACAGATGTTACTAAGTTTTTCTACAAATTGATAGATTTAGAAGGTGTAAAAGATAAAAATATTTTTATATTTTTTTTGCATCTCTACAATATAAAAAAATCAATTCCCTTGATGTAGTTTCCAACTTTCATTAAATAAACTGACCAGTTTATTTTAAAGGAACAATAGAATGGAAAATCTTCTGGCAATCCATTACATTTGAGTTTTTCTGTTAAATTTGTACCAGCTGAGACAAACATCAAATGTCCTCTTCCATCTGTTATTAAAGATCTTTCTTTAAATACCAGAGATTAATACCAGAGATTATAGTATAGGAATTTCTTGAGGAACTTTAGACAATTTTATGACAGAAAAAATAAGTATGTAGTTGTAATAGATCCACACTGCTTATGTCAGCAAAATTGTAATGGCAAACAGCCATTCAATTTGGTTGACATTAGCAGTGTGGATTTTAGCACTCTACACAAGAACAATTGATCCAAGTAGAGAGCAGAAAATTTTTTTTGAGTATATTCAAACAGTACATGGTCTGATGTGGTGCAGCATTAAATAGTCTAAGAGTTTTGTTGAAAGGCCAAAACTAATTTTCCAATTTATAAAACTCTGGTATGTAAGCTGGATTCTGATGATCAAAGTTTTACTTAGTCCATTATTCAAAGAAACAGTATTTGTGTCCAAACTGAGAATTTTATTGCAGCCCTGCTTTATTCTGAGGAACAGGAATGCATATTATTTGCATTTGGTAAGATTTTGGAAAAAGGGAATTACTTATACCGATAGCTGAAGAATCAAATGATGGTATAAGACTAAATATAGTTTCAGCAATAGACTTTAAGTGTAAAAATTTGTCAAAAACTTATCTTTTAGAATAAATGTTTTGCATCAGATTTAAAGAAAAAGATTTGCTGAGATTGGGTTTGGCATAAAAAATCCTCAATGAAATGCATACTTATGAACCATTTTTCTCTATTTACTGTCTATGCAATGTCCAATAAAATGCAACATTTAAAACCATATTTCTTTGCAAATGCTATGTCTGTAGAGTGTCTATTATTTCTTATTTATTTATTTTGGTTAAAGCAAAAAGTGTATGGGAAGCTCAAATGAGTTTTGGGTAAGCAATCCTTTTTTTTTTTTTAAAGCCTCATACACCACTAAGAAAAATGTAAACTAAATGGAATTGAGAAGACCTACAGCTTTCCTATTTTACACATAATTGTTTTATGGTCTAGTAAAGGTAATCCAGCTTGAAGCAATTAATTTTCAAGAAAAAAAAGTTGAAAATCACTGCCGCCAGTGGTTACTGAAAATAACATTTTGTGTGTATTACATTGAGTGATGTTGATTAAATTTTAAAAGTTCCTGCGCAATTTTTTCAAAATCCATAGATAATGCAGATTTTTCTGAGTTAAACATCCTAACAAAGCATGCTCTAATATTATTTACTTAATTATTTATTAATTTTTACTTAATTTATACTGGATTTTTTTATGCTACACTTTTGTATTAAAATTATTAGTTTAAAGATAAATTTCTGATTGTGCCATACTAACACCATGAAAATAAAAATATTGTGGAAAGAACAAAAATTGTGGTTTTATGATTAAATTTTGTTTGCTTATTTTAATTTCTTTTCCTTTTTTTCTTTCAAAGTTAATACAAAATTTATTGCTGACATTTGTTGAAATTGTTTAATGGCATTGATTAATTTTTATGTTTTATAAAAGTAAAAAAAAACTGTTTTTATTTTATGGAATATTTTTGTTTTTACATTTTTTAAAATATAAAAAAAAAAGATTAATAGTAATTCTAAAAGAAAAAATTATCTTTCCAGGAACTTTGGAAACAACTAAAGAACATCTGAATAAAAATGCTTTGCAGTTGCGTAAAAACATTTCAAACTTGTTTCAAGGTAAATTTTCTGTTGGTAAATATTTCGAGAAAGTTAAATAAAAAAAAGGAAGAGAAAGAGAAAAGTTAATAATTAATGTTGGTGCTGTTTTAAGTTATGATGCTAACTTAAATTAACATTAATTCAATTAAATTTTATTTTGATTTTATACCTTATACAAAAGGTGAATATAGTGAATTGGAGAAAACTCGTTCTGAATTTGTTGGAAATTCGCAGGCAAAGGGGGAATGTTTAAAGGAAGTAAGTTTTTCACTTAAATATATTTTACTCAATATTAATATCTGATATTTTAAAAAAGGCTAACATTTTAGTTGCAAAAAGCAATAAGTTGTTTGGATGAAAAAATGAAGTTCTTGAGCGAAACTCGAACATGCCTTTATAAAGAGCATGGGAAGCTTCAGCAAGAGGCCCAGGTACCTTTCTTCTTTTTTCTTTTTTTTTTTCTTTTTTTTAAAAAAAAGTTTGAAGTTTAAACTTTAAGCAAACATCATTTTATTTCTTTATATAGATGCATGGTGCTCTGGTGAAGGAAAGAGATGATTTAATTAGAAAAACCTCATTAAAACTTGGTCTTTCAGGTTGATTTTTTAAAAAAGTTTGTTCATTATTTTTTGATTAAATTTTCAAAAATACACTCAACTGTTTTTTATTGTTTTTGGCAGATCACCTATTTTTACTTTTTATCGCCTTTTGTTTACCTACTACCTTTTTGATAAAATATATTTTCCTCATTTGTCAAAGCAAGCAAACACTGAAAAACTTGACAATGTTTTAAAAATACTCAGCTTTTTCTTGTTCTAAAAATGATTTGGATTGGATTAACAGAATCTTTAACAAATTATTTATCATTTGTCAAAGCAAGCAAGAAATATTTATCATTTGTCAAAGCGAGCACGAACTGAAAAAATTAAAAAGCTTAACAATGTTTTAAAAAGCATGGCACACAGCTGATTCTTTAATAAAGTAAAGAGTAAATATCAAAGTATACACACAACTTTGTTACCAGTTTGAATTTATCCCCGTTCAAAAACTGCCAAATGAAGAAGTTATATATTCCAACTCCTAATCTGTCTTGTCTGAAAAATTTTTACAGGAAAAAGTTCGAAGGAGTTAAGATGTTGTTGGATTAATCAACCATTGTCAATACAGAGTGCAAAATTGGAGCAGTTTACGCTTTGGGTACTTCATGCTGGAATTCCAAAACAATATTTGTATTTTTAACATTCACTCTTGTACCAAAAAAACACATTGTTTGCACTCTGTAAACTTATTTATATCAGAAACATGAGCTGATTATTTGTTCAATAATCAGGAATATGACCTAGAAGCCATATAAATTCTTTCCACTGCTTTAAAAGAATGTACTAAAGCAATTGGCATATTTAATAATTTTTAGTAACTAAGTAACTGTTTACTTTCTCAATTTCAAGATAAAACCAATGTACTGAAAATTATACAAGAGCTTTATAAACATTGTAAAGGTGAAACTTATTCATTTTGAGTAATAAAACTTAAAATATGTTATTTACCATTTCTATAACCAGAATTAACGACCATTTTTAAGGTTGTAGAAATAGAGTTATTCAAAGAACACTTTTACTTTTCAATATTTATTGTGTTTTCTTTGTTTTGAGTGAGAAAAAAAAGCTATTCTGAATATTTTTATTGGGTTTTAATTTGTATCACCTATTTTTACTTTTTACCTCATTTTATTTACCTACCACCTTTTTGATAAAATGTTTTTTCTTTTCCATTTTTTCAAAGCAAGAACAGCAATAACTGAAAAAGTTGACAATCTTTTAAAAAAGTATAATACTCAGTTGATTCTGAGTAAGGACTGAGTTTACACACAAACTTGTTACCAGTTTGAATTTATCTCCCAAAACTGCCCAACAAAGGAATTAATATTCCAACTGCTAACCAGTCAAGCATATAAAAATCTGTCTTCAGAGAAGTTGGAGAATTTAAAAAGAAACTAAAACTTCCCCTGGAAACCTAGACAAACCTATGTTTATTGGATTCAACAAAACTTATAAGATAATGCAATCCAAAATGTTGTGAATGAAAATGCAAAAAAAACTAAATGCTGGAAAAATAAGTTGTTTAAAAGATATTGAATAAAATTTTATGCTGGTTGTTAGAAAATTATATGTTGCACTGAAAACTAAATGGAAGCAAGGCTTTACAGATTTTCCCAAAAATGAAAGCAATATGAAGTTTTTATTTCACTTACCCAGAGTTAATCTCAATTTTACAACAAGAAAAAAATATTTCCTGAAATAATGTTTTAAGCACTTTTAAGTTTTGTTAGGGCATGCTGAAATTCCAAAACAATATTTGCATTTTTAACATTCACTGTTGTTCCAAAATGACACAATTATTTGTACTCTGTAAACTTATTTATATCAGAAACATGAGGTGATTATTTGTTAAAAGAAGTTACTAAAGCAAATGGCATACTTAATAATTTTTGGAGCAAGTAATCGATTACTTTCTCAATTTAAAGATCAAACCAAAGTGCTTTAAAAATCATACAAGAACTTTATAAACAATGCAATAAGGAGAAGCTCATTCAGCAAATCTTGTTTGTTTTACTTTTATTAAAAATGATTGTGAATATGAAAAAAATCCATATGCATAAGAATATTATATTGAAAGACGTTTTTTTCATTAACTAAGATATAGAGAAAATGCAAAAGTAGAATGAATAAAATTTAGTCAAAGTATCAAGGTTTATTAATTTGTGTTTAAAACTTTGGAGTTTTTAAAATTTTATAGTAAAATTTTATATACTAATTTTTGATACTTTTTATTTTTGCAGGTTATAACAATGATTGCTTTAGTCTGGAAGAAGCAGAGCGTTTTTTACAAAAGTTAAAAGAATTATTTCAATCAACTGTCTCAGATGGCAAAAACCTCAGAGTGAGTGTGTGCATGTGTGTGTGTGTGTGTGTGTGTGTGTGTGTGTGTGTGTGTGTGTGTGTGTGTGTGTGTGTGTGTGTGTGTGTGTGTGTATTGTTAATTTTTTTTTTTTTTTTATTGATTTTGCTGTGCTTGAAAATTTTTTAATTTAGGGAAGCTTTTTTTGTAGCAAAATATTTTTTGTGATTCGTATTTTATTATTCTCTGTTTACATAAAAGGAATAAAAACAATTTTAGAGCGCTTATGATAATAGTTTGATGATAATTGAAGAAGATATTAAAAATTGTGAAAAAGAAATTCATGGACTTCAAGGAGCAATAGATGAAAAACAGAACACAGTTGTAAGTTCGTCATTGTTTTCATTTTAGTTTCACATCATTAAAATTTGTTCTTTATAGTTGTTTAAATTTTTTGCTAATTCAGGTATCCAAACTAAGATTTAATAAAATAGTTTTTCAGGTATGTAATCCAAGTTTTTTGCATATAGAAAAATAACTCTGCAAAGATTGAAAAAATCAAGAATGACCTTTGCTCTCTTTCAAATTCTGCAAACCTACTACAGTCTGTTGAATTTAAGTTAAGAATTTCTCAAACCAAACTGGATGAGTTTGAATCGAGTCTTGACCCAAATGCTGTTAACAAGGAAATTGATGAGCTTAAAGTTAAGAAAGAAAAGGCTGATCTCAAACTTTTTGATTTAAAAAAAGAGGAGTCAATTATGTTGCAGCAATCAGATGCACAGAATAAAGTAGATATTTTTTGCAAAGAGCAAGATACAAAGCGCAAAAACATAGAAACACTGTAATATTTATTGCTTTAAACTTTATTTTTGAAGTATTTTCCTTTTGGTTTTTCCAATCATTGCTTTTTATGATGGTGGTGGTTTTGTGGTATTTAGGTTTGTTAAACATCATGATGAGTTAGAATCTTTATTTGGATGTAACAACATCCCTTTAAAGGAAGAGCTTAGGAGCAAGTTACAAACTTACATTCAAGCCAAGCAGTCAGATCTGAAAAAACAAACGGATGAGTATGTAATGGTTGCAAAAAGACTTGCTGGCTTAGAGAGTAAGCAGAAAATCATATGGTAAATCATATAAAAAATTTTTTTCAACTTAAACATTTCAAAAATCTTCATTCTGTAGTGCTTGTATTCTTGTCCTTTTCTATACTTGTTTTTTTGGCTTCAAACAAGGAAATTGATCAAACATAATAAACAAGGAAATATGCTTATTGCATATATCATTTTAAAAAATACTTGCTGATTTTATTTAAAGTCAGCAAAATATTATTTTTTTTAATAGATTTTTAATACTTGTTTATATACTAAAAGATACATTTGTCTCCTAAATATATTCTTTGTTATCTGCGTTCATTTTTTTCTTTAACTTTTAGTTTTATCTAATTTTTCTCTGTTTTTTAAAATTAAATTATTTTTCAATATAGGAAACAGTTAAAAGAAAAAGAGTCAGATTTTAATAGAAAAAATGAAGAGCTTAAAATTGTATGTAGCTACTATGAATACTCTGCCAAAAAAGATTCCATTCAGCAAAAAATAGAAAATATTACAAAGTAAGAAGTTCATTTTTTAACAAAAATTCATAGGTTTGCTTTTTAGTTAAAAAAATGTTTCACTGAAAATCTAAAGGGTATCTGCCATATTGTAATTACTTGTAATCTTATTCAATAAAATATTTTTGCTGCTAAGAAAATATTGGTTTGTTTACCTGGTGCTTTCAAATGTTGTGAATTTGCTGTGTTAAAATATGAGCCTTGATCTGTAAATAACATGTTAGAATTATTTAGAAAAACATTTTTTTAGTTCAGAAAAAGGGATTTTTTAACAGGTCCATCAGAAATACCTTTTTGCGTTTTGATTTATTAGCTCTCTTAGTGAAACAGGAGAATTTGAGAAAGTTTATCAAAAGTATATTAGAAAACTTCAACAAGAAGATAGTAAAGAAAAAGGATGCCCTCTTTGTCACAGAGAATTTAAGAATACAAAAGAAGTCAACACCCTTTTGGAAAAGGTGCCTTCTTTTGATTTGCAATAAAAAAAATATTGGTATTTGCAGTAAAAAAATATTGCTTTGTTGAAAGTAGTTGACAAGTTTCTTCAATGATTAATTTGCTGTGTTGTTTTAGCTTTCCTACAAATTGGAATCATTTCCCAAAAAACGTGCAGAAACCAAGCAACTTTTCAACAAAGAGAAAGAGCTTCAAAAGAAGTTAGAAAATCTTATGCCTGTAAAAGTTGCTGTGAGAGATTTTTTGATATCTTTTTTAATGAGTAGAAAAAATGCCATCTAAATACTTATATAATGGTGTAAAAATTGAATATCTTGTTTGTTCTCTCCTGATGAGTCACATTAATTCATCATAGGAAAATAAACAAGATCTTCTGTTTTAATGTTATATTTTCATGAAGAAAATTAATGAAAATGTATCAGAATCACAATGAAACTTGAAAGAAATGTCAAGAAAGTGTTCTCCAGCATTTTTTCATGTATATTTTGATTTTTAAAAAAATTTTTAGTTAGATAACTTGTATGTTGAAATACCTCAACTAGAATCAAGTTTGGCTGGTTTAAACAAGGAAATTGAGAATGAAAAGATTCAGTTGGTTAAAGTAAGCAATTTTATGTTTTCGTTATAACTAAATATACCTTACATTCTCAGGGGATATGTTTTACATCATTTTTTAATACAGGTAAAAGAAAAACAGACAGTGCTTGAAGATGAAGAGAAAATGGCCAATTTTATAAAGAGCGACATCAACAAAATAGATGACTATTTAACAGATATAAAAGGTTTAAATTTTTTTAAGGAAAATCAATTTCAAACCAGATTTAAAATTGATTTTAAGTTATTTTAATTTTGTCTTTTTCCACAGAATTGGATAAAAAGATTAAATCAGAGCGTATCAAACTTTTTGGGGTAATGCCAGGTTATACATTGCAATCTTTAAGAGATGCAGTTAAAAATGCTGAATCTGAAGCTAGCAGTCTTGGAAATAATATCAATGCAAAAAGGGATATTCTTAATGATTATCAAGAACAAACTAGTAAACTGGAGAGAGAAGTTAACAGTCATCAGGCAGATAAGGTTTTTTATTTTGTTTTTTTGTTTGTAAATAAATTTGATTAAGTTTCAATGATCAATAGTTTTATAGAATGCAATACCAGATAATTATTCAAGGTGCTTCGTTCTTATTTTTACTGAGCTTTTTTTCTCTATAGCTAAATTTGCAAAGTAAGCTTCAAGAACGATCAACCCTTGAAAAACAACTTCAAGAGCTCAATCGAACAAATCTAATTTATGAAAACGAAATATCCAATGCTTCAAATAAACTCAAACTTTTACAATCAAATCTACCAAACAAATATGCTAATAAAACTAAGGTAGTTGAAGAAAAAGGTGTAAATGAAGAATCAACTCAAAAAAAACTTAGTGAGATTAGAGATAATGGGAATAGAATAAGGGAGCAAACAAAGAAAATAAATAGGTTGATTTTTTATGTTGTTAAATAGGTGTGTTGTTTTGTGTGTTGGTGAAAGCATTGTTTCAATCAATCCTCATTATGACATTGCTTATTTTTTAGCTACACTGAAGATGGTAAAGAAAATGAAATGTTGGAAAATCAAACAAGTCTAAAAGATATAGAGGATAAAGTCAAAAAAACTGAAGAAAATCGTAAAAAAAAGGCAGAGGAAAAAGCAAAAATATCTGAAGAGCTTAACAGACAAGAGATTAGGGTACGAGAAATTGAGGATAATCTGAAGTTGATAAAAGTTAAGGTAAGTCTTTGTTTGAGAAAAAATTACTACCAGTTAGCATTTAAAAATTCATTCAAAAGATACACTGTTGTAGGAATCAAAGCAAGCATTTTTCAGAGGTCACATGAGTAGAAAAATATAGATATGTATAATACCTGTAATAGTTCCAAAAAAAAAATCCTATATTTTAAGAGCTGCAAATGAAATTTGTATGAATGCTTTTTAAATTACTTTTTCAAATAAGGTACCATTTTGCTTACTAAAAATACTTTAATTCTGCAGAGTGAGTTTTATGCAGTTTTTACATCTGGTTTTCTAATCTTTAGTATAATTACAAAAAATGTTCTCTTGTAAACAGTAATCTTGTTTCCTGCTTCCTGTTTTATTGCAAAAAACAGGAAGCACTTTTTGGTTTTTTTTTTTAAACTTTAAGTAATACTAAAGCTTCATTTTTTAATTTTTTTATTTTTATTTTTTGTTAAAAAAAGAGAATATTTTTGACTTGTTGCTACTGCAGGATGAAATTGATTTGATCGAGAATCAAATTAAGAAGCTGAAAGTTGACTTATCAAAGTATGGTGACTACAGTTGTTTTGTTTCCAAAAAAGAAAATCTGCAGGTACAATTAGACAACTTCAGGTCTAAAAAAGCTGAAAAAGAAGCTTCCAAAAAAGTATTTGAAGCAGATATAGCTAGATGTGAGAGAGAACTAGGTATAAATTCTTTTGATTTTTTTTTTCAAATAATTTTTGTTTCTTTATTCTTTACATAAATATCCATATTTCCATATCCTTTACACTTGATACTTTATATCTTTATATATATTTATTTTATTATTTTATTTCTTTAATGCAAAACAAAAAAACATTCAAATCCTGTTAATATTTTGCAGCATGAGAATAAAAAAATAACTGACATAAAAAATTAATGATTTTATAAGTATTTTTAATTAGCCAGCAGCATGTATGCAGATGCAGAACCAAAATATTGTGAAAAGCTTATTGAAATTAAAACAACTGAGTTTGCTAATCAAGACCTTGAAAAATACTACAAAGCACTAGATTGTGCTATAATGCGCTATCATGGTTTAAAGTTGGAAGAAATCAACAAAATAATAAAAGAATACTGGATAAAAACTTACAAAGGAAATGATATTGATACCATTGAAATCATAGCAGAAGAGGAAGAAGGAAGTGGAGCTGCAAAAACAAGACGCTCATATAATTACAGGGTAAATAAATATAAAATATAAGAATAGATAGGTTGAGAATAAATAGGTAATATTTACTATACCATAGTTAATTACTATGATATTGCTTATGATCTTATAGAGAAAATTGAGTTTTTTTCTACTAATACTTGGTATTTTTGTTTGCTTTACAAGGTAGTCATGTTGAAAGGTGGTGTTTATCTTGACATGAGAAGCAGATGTAGCTCTGGACAAAAGGTCAAAAGATATTGTAGTATTACTATACTATTATCTCAAATATTTTTGAAAAAAG
This sequence comes from Hydra viridissima, assembly GCF_058129835.1. Taxonomy (NCBI): domain Eukaryota; kingdom Metazoa; phylum Cnidaria; class Hydrozoa; order Anthoathecata; family Hydridae; genus Hydra; species Hydra viridissima. Next base: position 17,586,218 of record NW_028324309.1, read on the forward strand.
GGGAAATTTTTTTTATAAGTGCAAACTAGTAGTTATAAATAAAATTATTTTTAAAAAAATTACTTTTAGATATTATAAACTTTTTAAAATAATTACTTAAAAAGAGTTACTTTTTAAAATAATTCTTTAGGTATTAGCTTCATTAATTATACGCTTAGCATTGGCTGAAACTTTCTGTTTGAACTGTGGGATTCTGGCTTTAGATGAACCCACAACAAACTTAGATGAAGCCAATATTGAAAGTCTTGCAAACTCTCTGAAAGAGTAAGTTATTTTATCATCATGGAAGTGGTTTAAAAATTTCTCTCACTTATTTTGCATTCAAACTTTAAAAATAAAAATCTTTAAGCTATGTGATGCATGGAAATGTTTTTTTATAATAAATATTTGCAGTATCATTGAACTGCGGCAAACACAAAAGAATTTTCAGCTGTTAGTAATTACCCACGACGAAAGATTTGTGCAGGAACTAGGAAGATCAGATTGTGTGGAGCATTATTTTAGAGTGTATAAAGAAAAAAAGTATACATGTTTTGTTTGACTTTTCATTATTTATGTATTGATGATGTAAAGCAGAAGTAAAATTCTTAAAATTTTGTTTTTTTTAGTGTTTTTGCATTTTGTTTTTCTACTTACAGATTTTTAAATTCAAAGTTTTTTTTTTTCAGTGGGTGTTCAAAGATCCACCGGTTGCGCATGGAAACAAGAGAATAATAATATTGATAAATATTATTATTATGATACTTTTGTAATAATTAGTAATTGACAATACGTAAACTGATTAGATTTAAGATCATTCCTAATATTGAGGATGTTTTTAAATTTTTATGTAGGTCTATATATAGAGAGAGAGAGAGAGAGGATGAAATAGCTTTGCGTTAGAAAATAATTTTTAAATATTTGTTGTTCAATATTTATAATAAATTTTGTAAGCAAACTGGAATTGCTGGTTTTTATTACATTGAAGTTGTTATTTTTAATAAGCTCATAATAAAGTTCCAACATAACATTAAAAAATATTATCTTGATTTGAAGACATTGTTCTTTTCTATTCAATGTATTTATTTGTTGCTTCTTTTTTATTTTGACTATATTTGTATATTCTATATCCAATATTTGTTAGTTATATCCTATAACACAGGAATGTTAGTACTAGTGACTGGCCAGAACCCTGACCCTGGCTAAATCTGGTCATTTTAGCAACCATGGTTCCAGCTCCACCTAAAAACAAATATTAGTAGGGCTTAATAGCCAAGGATTGAAAAAAATTTTTAAATTATGAGCTTTTGCTGCTTAGTTATTTTTATATGCTTTGAAAGTAAAAGAAACTGAAGCAAGAAAGAACAAAAACAGTTAAATACCTAATAACAAAATTAAAAATATTAACTTAAAAGAAGAAAAATATACATATTATATAATTCATGTAAGTTTACAGTAACTGGTAAGGAAACTTATTAGTTGTTATAAACTAGTAAGAACTTCAAACACTTTGTAAATTGTTCTAATGTTCGAGTAAAAGAAATGTTTTGGATACTGGAATGCTTTTTTTTTTTACCTGAAAGAAAACTTTTTAATTTAGAAAAAAATATTAGAGCTTTTTTCTTCTTTCAATTATATTTTTTCAAATTTGTTCATTAAGAGTAGCCATTAATAAATTTCTTTCATTGTTTTCAACTGAATTTAAAATTAGTTTGAATAAAATCTCATTCTAAATGATCTTAAAAAAAAATTTAAGAATCTTATTAAAAATTTTAAGAATTTTATTAGCTGTCAGGTGTTTAAAGATTTTTGATGATGTCAGTATATTAGAACCAGAAATAAATTGCTTTAGTAATTTAAAAAATGAGTCAGCCTTTAAGCCAATCAACTCAACTAACAGATTCAGAAGATGAAGACGCTGTTGAAGTTTTGTATGGTCAGTTCCGTGCTGATATTGTTGGCGTAAGGTATTATACTGGGAGAGTAAACAACAAAGAGATGGTTGCACTCTGTCGAGAACCACATAACCAATATGATAAAAATGCTATACGTGTGGTAAATGTGTTAGGGCAACAAGTTGGACATATTAAGAAAGAGCAGGCTGCTGCACTTGCATTTGTGATGGACAAAAAATATGCTCGTAAAGTTGAAGGGTTGTGGTTTTTATTTATTTATTTTTTTTGTTAAAAGCCATTAAATCTTATTTGTAAATAATGTCATTTTGAATTTCTTCAAAGTTTATACTTTTTTAATATATAAAAAAATCTTTTCTGCTTCATCCCCTTACACAACTGAAGAATAACATACACATGCATAACACATGCATGTATTTTACATATGCAAAGAAAAACCATGGCAAGTGTTATGGAATAAAACAAAAATGACTACCTATATATTTATATAACATTTTGTTTCTAAAAATACATAACAGATTATTCAAGTTGTTATTTTCAGCTTTTAATCTTTTTTTTTCCTAATGGTTTCATATTTTAGAGTTGTTCCTTTTGGAACAAACAATAAGTTTTCAATGCCATGTGATGTAGCTCTATATGGTATACCTGGGGAGATGGAGAGATGCTGTGCAATTATGAAATCAAAAGGCTATCAACTTAATAAATGTGCTCATGAAAGGTATAAGGTTTTAAAATTTTTTTGAGAAATAATTAACTTTTAAATTTTAAATTTATTTTTTATTCTTTTTTTTTTTTTGCAGAACTCAGCAGTTGGAAATTTTGTAGTTAATAATAATTTATAACTATAAATTATAATTAAAGTTCATAATTATAATTTATAAGTATAATTTATAATTGTAATTTATAATTATAAATTATAATTATAATTTGTAATTATAATTTATAATTATAATTTATAATTATAATTTATAATTATAATTTATAATTATAATTTATAATTTATAATTATAATTTATAATTATAATTTATAATTATAATTTATAATTATAATTTATAATTATAATTTATAATTATAATTTATAATTATAATTTATAATTATAATTTATAATTATAATTTATAATTATAATTTATAATTATAGTTTATAATTATAATTTATAATTATAATTTATAATTATAATTTATAATTATAATTTGTAATTTATAATTATAATTTATAATTATAATTTATAATTATAATTTATGATTATAATTTATGATTATAATTTATGATTATAATTTATGATTATAATTTATAATTAAAATTTATAATTATAATTTATAATTATAATTTATAGTTATAATTTATAATTATAATTTATGATTATAATTTATAATTATAATTTATAATTATAATTTATAATTATAATTTATAATTATAATTTATAATTATAATTTATAATTATAACTTATGATTATAATTTATAATTAAAATTTATAATTATAATTTATAATTATAATTTATAATTATAATTTATAATTATAATTTATAATTATAATTTATAATTATGATTTATAGTTATAGTTGTAATTATAATTTATAATTATAATTTATAATTATAATTTATGATTATAGTTTATAATTATAATTTATAATTATAATTTATAATTATAAATTATAATTATAATTTATGATTATAGTTTATAATTGTAATTTATAATTTATAATTATAATTTATAATAACGTTTGCAAGATATCAAGAATGTTTATCTTTTTTTTAGTTTTTCTGAAAACTCCACTAGGAAAAGCTCAGGGAATACATCTATTGTGGTTTTACCTAAAAATTATCAGAAAATTCAAACACCACCCCCTGCTTATGCTGCAAGTAAATTTAGCACAGGAAAATTGATAAAACTTTCACAAGATAAGGTTTTTATTTATGTGTTCTGTATGTTATACATATTGATGGTTGCCTCACAAACCACAAAAAACTAAAAAATCGGTTGCATGCACAGAAGTGGGTAAAATTTAATGCTGTATACAACAATACAATCTCTGAAGCCGCAGATCACTAGAAAAATCGCTCAAAAAAAAAAACAAAAGCCTCTTAACATATTTTACTTCAATTGTGAAACAGGTTTTTTTGCTCATCTTCAAAATCTGGTTAATGTGAGATAAGAGGACCATCCATATGTTTAATGTTCCTATGTTAAAAGTATGTACATTAATTGAAAGAAACTATTGCAACATTTTTGTATACATTTTCTTTGTTACTTTTTCTTCCCTTTTTCTTCTTTTTTTTTCCTTTAAAAGTAACTTTATAATTGAAAGAAGAAAAAAAGAGTTTATGTGAAAATATTAAATAAAGACTTATTGGATATATTTACTTTTTTTATAACCAGATTAAACAGGAGCTTGAAAATTTATTTGAAAATTTGGTTGAAGTTGGCAAACTTAAAATCCAAGAGCCTTACCAGGTGGTTTTTTCTTTAGTTTTCTAATTACATTTTTTACACAAGTTTTTTACTTAGAGAGTTTAGAATTTTTTTATTTAAAGGTCATATATAGAATTTTTTTTTTGGGTATGTTGTTCTATGGAGTTTTTCTTATTTGTTAGGTTGTTAAAACTAAACTGTATACACATCAAAAGCAAGCGTTGGCGTGGATGTCTTCCTGTGAAAATAAAACAGAATTACCTCCATTCTGGACTAAAGTTGATAAATGGTATCACAATACCTGTACAAACTTTATGACGGAAGTAAGACCACTCTCACTAAATGGAGGGCTTTTAGCTGATGATATGGGAATAGGAAAGACTTTGTCTATGATTGCACTTATTGCAACAAACTACCGTGATAAAAAACCGCTTGTTGCAGTAAAAATTTTCTTGTCTGTTTTTTTTTGTTTTTTTTTGATATTATTATATTGTTATTAATATTTTAATAGTATTTTTGTAATTTTATTTTTTATAAATGGTTAATTTTTGTTTGTAATTTTTATTATGTTTTTATAACTGTTTTTTATTTTATTGCTGGTTTTGTTTTTTTTTTGTTTTTTTTTCTATAGATAAAATCTCAAAGTACAAAAAGAAAACAATCCATTGAAAATGTCACCTCTGATAAAAAGGAGTCTTTCAGCATAGAAGTTGATAAAGAAGAATGTGTACCTGACATTGCAGATGAAATGGTTAAAGAAAATAACACAGTTACTATTGCATCCAGAAGATCACGGAGGTAGCTTTAAGTCAATACATTTTTGTTAAAGGCAACATTAAATATTTGAATAGTTAGAAAAACTCTTGTGTCAACTTGTTTTGTTATAAATGCTGATAAACATGGAATCTTACTGGATCTCACCAGAATGTAAATCAAAACCAAAAAAAAAACCTATTACACATTTTTTTACAATCACACACCATGACATTTGATTCTTTTTATATTAAAACCATTAGATTTTAATATAAAGTTCTTAAAGTATTAGTTGAAAATTATGTTGAAATGTACTAAAAATTTAGTGAGGTTTTTTTCTAGCTGCTTTTCTAGTTTCATAAGGTCAGGATAGCAGTGTGTAGAATAACGTAGATTTAAAACAGCAAGGTTTATTTCAGTAAAATGTTGTAGACTATTCAAATCAAATTATTTGTTGATGTACTCTTTTTTTTAACGAAGTGCTTATTTGGCATAATTTAATCTTATCAATATAAAGATCAAATATCTTATCATTTGATCTTTATATTTTTGGAAATATACTTTTATTAAATCTGTACAACTGTAAATAAAAAGCTTCAATTTAAAATAAGTTTATGATAATTTAATCTAAAAATTAGATTTAGCATTATCACTTCTTTGTCAGTATTTATGTAGAATTCTGGATTAGATTTGCATCTGCTTGTTTTAGTGCAAGCTAAGTATTAGGAAACTCATTTACATGGTGGAATCTTCCACTTGTAATTTTATCTTTTAAGATCTATAACCTTTTCAGAAATGGGGAGGCAATAATATGAAATAGGTAATAATAGGAAATAATATATGGGAAGTAACAGAGAACTGGTTTTTTGTTATCAAACCAATTTTTTGTATGAAGGAAATTTGAGGTTCATTTATCTCTGTACAACTTCAAAGCAGCAGTTATGGGTATCATGTCCTTGACTTTGTTTTTGAAAGAAAAACCACATCTTAAAGTCAGCCAGTTTGGTTAAAATACGATGTTTTTAACCAAACTGGTTTTTAAAAATATATTTCTACAGAGTATTAAACATAACTTCAACTAATTTTCAGCTTTTTTTGAAAACTCATTTACTTAATGAATCTGCACATATAAAGAGCTGCATGTAGTAGGATTTTTAGTTCATGTATATGCAGCTCTTATCCTCGTCAGTGCTTTCTTTTAAATCTCACACAGCAACTTTTAAGTGATCAGGGTTATTTTTTTTAATTCAAATTCATTTAAGCTACAGATATTTCAATGCAAGTAATATTTCTATTCATTAAAATTTGCCTTTAGCAAAAGTAGAAATTCTTAATTTGATGCATTACATGCTGTATAAGGTTCACTATTTTCCAAATGAGAGTGTTGTGCTTGTCTGTAAAGGGCACCTGTTAAATGTGTGGCCCAGTACCAAAGATAATTTAGTACATGGATAGTGTCAGTACAACCAGAAGTAATGCTTTTATCATCATTTCATTTATCATGTTCAATGTCTTTCTTCCCATGTATGATTTTTAGACAGTTCCACAGCTTTGAGCAGTTCTTCCCTGTTAAATGAATAGAATTGAAGCTGTACTTTATTTGTTAAAGAGGAAGTATTTGCTTTTTTGTATTTTGGTACTTTTTTTCAATTAAATGCTGACTGATGTTGTTCAAGATTCAAGACAGTCTAAACAGTTACTAACTGCTGATCAAAATCCATCTTCTCCCGAAAATACATAAACCTTTTCTGGCAGTATTTTCTGGTTTATACATTTTTAATAGAAAATTAAATGCTATTGTACATCAGTGCTTTCAATTTTTCTGGGAAGATTTATATTCCTATGATTTTTTTAGCAATTTTGTGATTAACTCATTTTAAGCATTTATTGAAGGTAGAAAAGTATTTTCTAAAACTCCATTACCAGAACAAGTTAAAATATCTTTATTTATTGAAATGTTCGTCTAAATAATTTTTTCTAATTGATTCAACAAGAAGAAAATTTCTTGAATAAAGAATTTAAGCAATATAAAAAACAAATAAGTAAGGCTCTACATGATCTATGGTTAAAACTGATTGGTTAAAAATCATTCAAACAATGATTTTTTCTGTTTTCATTATGCACACTAAAGATTTAAGTACTCACTAAAAAATTTTCTGAAAATGTTAAAAACTTTTTGAAAATAAGGATTTAAGGCCCATTATATCCTAAAGATAATCATCTCATGCAGCATTAGTTTCTATGGAATGATTGCAATTATTCATCAAAAGTTTTTAACGCTCCAAAAAATTGTTAAATTTTTTATATGGAATGTTTAAATTTTTGAGCAAGTAAATGCACTTTTTTATAAATGCATATATTTCACCACAATATTTCAGGTTTTGAAGAAAAAGAAACAATTCATATTAGAGACATGCATTCTGAATTTTGTTTTAAAAGTTTTTTTTATTCACAATGTCATGTTTATCTGTGATAATATTATGATGCAAATGCTATGCAGTATTTTGCAGTTGTTATGCAGTATTTTGCAGTTATTTTTTATTACTTTTTGTTCTTTTTTTCAGTTATTATTTAAAACTTTTCAGGTGTAGCACAAAGAAACCTCGTTACATTTTTAGTAGTGATGAAAGTGGCGATGATGCTCAGTCATTGATCAATAAATCTGAAATTGTTCCTAAAAAGAAGTTCCGCAAAATAGGTTCGTAATAATTTGTTTTCTTGTAATGTGCTCTAGATTATACAATTTTTCTTACTCTTATTTTATACAAATTTCTTTTTTTAAACTTGTTTATGTTATGATAAGTTTTGTTTTTTAGACAATACCAGTGAAAATTTTCCAGTTGACATCAGTGAAGCTAGCAGCCTCTTTTCACAGAATGACCTTCTTAATGGTGTGAATTCTTGTCACTTACAAAATTTATTCAAAAATAAACTTTTGGCTCCTAAATATTTATGTTAAATTTATTAATTTTTTGTCAAATATTTTTTGTTTAGAAGAAAAACCTTTGTTTGAATGCACTAGAGTTGATCTTCCTGGACCAAGGGCTACTCTAATTGTTTGTCCAATGTCAGTACTCTCTAACTGGCAGGTAACTGACAATTTTGTTGTAAGGTTACTTGGTGATGAGAAAGTTAGTGGTGTTCACAACAACTTTTACGATAGCCAGCAATTGTATTAAGAGTTTTATAAGATTTTTTTTCCTTATTCTAGAACCAATTACAAACACATCTCATAGAAAACTCTCTGGATATTTATACTTACTATGGTGCAGATAGAGTACAGAATCCTACTATATTGAGTAAAAAAGATGTTGTCTTGACTACTTATCAAACATTAAGCTCTGATTTCAAAGTATGTTAAAGCTTTTGGTCAGTATTAAATTTTTAAAAAAAGAATTATTTTGAACTTTTCTCATATTTATTTATGATGTACATGCATACATATCGATTGGGCTCAAAACTTCCTGGTTGGATATAATTAGCGATATCTTGAGAAGTAATTAATGAATTAATTCCAAATTTTTTTTTTGTAATGGCATTCTTTATAGATATATTTAATTGAAATGGTGTTTTACTAATACATCAGTTTGTCAGTCAAAAATAGATAAATAACTGAATAATTGGAAAAAAGTTTTGGAAATTTTTCTTGTAAATCCAACCTACTTATGTTCAAAAATTGAAAAATTGTCAAAAGTTAATAAATTTTTCAGTTGTAGACATATTGAGGAGATAAAAGGAGATTCAAACTATTGAAAGAAAGAGGCAGTGGAAGGAAGGTTTTGTTGACAAAAATAAAGTGGGTTTGATCATCTGGTCAATTACAAGAAATCCATGCCAATTCCAAAGGGATTGCCTAAAAGTTCGAATGCTGTCATTTCCTTGTCAGAAAAGCACTCAAGAGCAAGGGTTTGAAGGCTTATGGCAAGAAAAAAATTCTGAAGTGATCAATTGATGGAGAATTAAAAACAATTCACTGCGCAAGGAAGCTCGTCAAACTTTTCAACTGAGAAAATTTATGGATTATTGAGGACAACAAAACATACTGCAAAAAGTATTTCTCACAGTTGTCCGGCTATCAATATTATCAACCAAAAGGTGTCTATGTCAGCAATAAAGTTAAGTATATTCAAACAGAAAAGTTTACTCCGAAGATCCTTGTGTGGCAAGCTATTTACTCTTGTGGCCTTTAGAGTGCTCCATTCTTCCCTTAAAAGACTTTGACTTCCAGTTTGTAAATCACTGATGTCTTCGGAAATTTCTTTTGCCATTTGTTAACAAACACAGCAAGGCAGTTATCTTTTGGCCGGATTTTGCAACAATCCACTACTCTGAGAAGATAAAGGAATCAAAATGGCATCAAAATCGTCCCGAAAAAAGCGAGTCTTCCGAACTGCCCTGAGCAGCGCATACTCGAGAGTTACTGGACACATATAAAAGGCATCTTGTTGAAAAGTAACAAATCAGCAAAAAAAGACGAAGAAATTAAGCAAACATGGATAGTAGCATCAAAAAAGGTCACTGAGCAAGATCCAGACCATGATGGCACCTATTCTCAAAAAAATTCGATTACTTTCTAAGCGTCCTTTGAAATCAGTACAAGCTGGTTTAAACCTTTAAATGGTGCAATAAACTTTAAATGGTGCAATAAACTTCAATTTAAAAAAATTTGGAATTAACTCGTTAAGTATTTCTCGATTTATTGCTAATTATAACCGAAAAGTTTTGAGCCCAATCAATATATACATACAAATACACATATACAAATACTTACATACAAATACATACATATTGGTAGTAATTATGCCTATGGACAAACTGTTTTTCAAACAAGTCAATGATCCACTTAACCTTCTTTACAAATCTTGTTAATTCATTTCTTCCTTGTCTTCTCACATTTTTTTTTTTTTCTTTTTTGAATTAGGTTAGACTTTTTTTCTTTCGGTGCGGCTTTTGTTTTTAAAAATATTTATGTTAAGATTTCGTCACCACTGCACAAAGTAAAATGGCTGCGTGTAATATTAGACGAAAGTCATGTTATACGAAATACAAATTCAAATCAATCAAAAGCTTGTTTGGCATTAGATGCAGAACGACGTTGGTTGATCACTGGGACTCCCGTTCAAAACTCAATTAAAGACTTATGGTCTGTTGTCACTTTTCTACGTATTGAGCCATTTACAAAGAGAGAGTGGTGGACCAGATCAATCGAGAGACCAATTCAAAATGGTGAAAATGGATCTTTAAAGTAACTTTAAATTGTTTATTCAGATTTAATTTATGGTTTTTATTGTTTTTGATTTATAAAATTCTTTTCTTTTTTTTTCTTATTTCATTAGACGGTTACAAGGGCTTATGTCAGCAATCTCGTTACGCCGAACAAAATTCCACAAAGTGGACGGAAAAAATCTGGTTGAACTTCCGACTAAAAATGTATACATTCAAAAAATTAAACTTTCGAAAGAAGAAAGAGATGTTTATAATATGTTTAAAAATGAAGGTCATGCCATTCTGGAACGGTATTTTTATTATTTTAAAGAATGTGTCGGTTGTTACATTAAAAGTTTTTTCGTAAACTCCTAATGCAGTTTACAAAACGCATTAATGTTTTTGAGGAAGGAACAAACTAGCGTACTTTTACTACCAAAAAGTACACTATAAAAGTTTTACATATCACAAAAGTTTTTTTTGTTGCTTTTTGGCTTTTATAAAATAACACTTGGATAACTTTATGTTTTCAGTTATGTGAAAGAGAAAACTTTAAATGAGAACTTTGCGCATGTTCTTATAGTCCTAATGAGGCTGCGGCAATTGTGTTGCCATCCAAAGCTCTGCATGCAGATGATAGATTTTGCATCCAAAATGTGTATGCTTTTGTTTTTCGTTTTTCACAACTTTAAATTTTTTTTTTTTTTCTTGTGAATTGATTTTTATTCTCTAGCTTTTACCGCAGCCTCCTCTCCAGAGCTCATAAAAAAGTTGCAACAAATATTATCAGTTCTGCTTTCGTCCGGCGACGAGGAATGTCCTGTTTGTTTGGATTCGCTAACTCAACCTGTCATAACTTACTGTGCGCACCTTTTCTGTAGACAATGCATTGAAGATGTGATTCGCACGGATAAACCCAGGTGTCCTATATGTAGAAACGAGATTACAAAAGATAAACTGGTTGAACCAGCGATAAATGAAGATAACCCATCGGCACCAGATTTTGAAAAATGGAGTTCAAGCTCCAAGGTTTTTAAAAATAAGTTTTTGGTAGCCTAAACATTTTTTAAAAGTAAAGTTTTACTTTTTTTTTTAATAAGTTTCAAAATTATAAAAATTATTCATTAAGTTATTATTTTCTAACTACTTTCTCGGAATAAATTTACTAGTCATAAGTTGTGTTCTGTAATAATTCTGTCTGTTTTTTTTAAAGATAGTTACCATAAGTTTTGCTTCAGGTTGATGGTTTAATTACACTGCTTAATAAAGAGAGAGATGAGAACGCTCAACGCAAACACCTCGTTGTTTCGCAATTCTCCAGTTTCTTGGATCTTTTAGAAAAACCGTTGGCTGAATCTGGCTATAAATTCGTTCGTCTAGATGGCAAAATGTCCATGCAACAACGCAACAACTCTATATCTTTGTTTTCTACTGTAAAAGATAGCTCACCGACAATTATGCTTTTATCTCTGAAAGCTGGAGGTCTGGGAATTAATCTAACAAAGGCAACACGAGTGTTTCTTATGGATCCGGTGATTTTTTTTCATGCATTTTTGTCATGCTCTCTGGGTGTATTTCTTCCAAGGTTCTTTACTTGTCTTTTAAACTTTTATAAGTTTTCTTCGGTCAATATTCACTTTATTTGCTCTAGGCATGGAATCCTGCTACAGAAGATCAGTGTTTTGATCGCTGTCATCGACTTGGTCAAACCGAAGAAGTAAAAATATACAAGGTAAGTATGTAAGTTGTTTACAAAAAGATGCAACCAAAAGCATTAAAATTTTTCGTATATATGTGTAAACTATCAATAAACCAACAGGCATGCATACCATATCATGCAAGATATTTGCATGAGATTTAATCCATTAACAAACACAGAGAGAAGTTACATTTCCATCAATTTTCATGAGAATGCTCCCAGTAGGCTAGATTTAATGAGAATTTTTTCTAACTGGTATTTCAAAGCATGGAAAGTTTCCATGCCTTAAAACGCGAGTTAAACATCATAAATAAATTGACTTAAAACTCACAATTGTTTGAATCAAAATGGACTGGTCCTTGTAATTTAGCTTTTAAAACATTTGTCTTAAAAAAAGTAACAAAATGGAATGTTCGGACCAATAGTAGCAGAAAACTATGCGATAAAACGCAGTTGCTAGAACGCTATTTTCATTTCTATTTCTTTTATCAATATATGAAAAAATGTAAGGAAAGGTTTCATTAAAGTTATGTAAGTTTTATAATTTTTATCTAGTTTATAGTAGAAGACTCAGTGGAAGAAAATATGCTAGAACTACAAAACAAAAAGCGTGAATTAATGTCGAACGCGTTTGGAAAAAAAGAATCCGCTAAAGAAAAACAACAAAGGAGGATTTTAGATGCGCAAAATCTCCTTGGTTTATGATTGACCGGCTGAAAAACTTTCTTATAGCTTTTTGGGTCTTCTTAAAAAAAAAAATACAAAGTCTCTGAAATTCAACCAAAGAAGCTTCTTGTCTTTGTTTACAAATCTTTTTTTTCGTGTACACTTTAACTTTAATTGATATACATATGTATATGCATAAATATACACATAAGTATATGTTTATGTATGTGTATGTATATCTGTATGTATGTATGTATTAATGTATGTATGTAAACTTTCAAAAATTACTAATTTTTGTAAAATGTTTTTTTGGTCTTTAAGAAAACTTCTTTCAATGCTTTGTTTTGTTTTTTTAGACTAGAATTTACAAAAATTATTAAATCTTAGGAAAGACTGTTAAAAAGAAAAACAGGCGAGAATTTTGTGATACACCGGATACGATAGATCCGCTTTGGTATCTTGATATATAAAATTTAGGGATTCTTGTATTCAGTGGCCAAGAAAAAGTTGATGTTGCAGAAAGAATAAAAAATTTAAATCCTTTTTTTTCGTCTTTTGGAAGACGAAACAAAGGGTTTAAAATATTTTTATTTTTTAATAATTTTAAAAAGCATCACAAATCCATTATTTTCATGGGGAATATTTTCTGTCCCTGTGCCCTTCCATAGTGGGATATAACGCTGATGATTGATAATCATAATCATTATCATGATGATAATAATGACGATCATAATCATGATGATGGTGATGATGATCATGATGATCCGTACATACATAGATCGCATTCCTTATGTAAGAAATTTTCTGAAAATGAAACAACAGAAAATGTTTTTTTTCCTCAAAGAATCAAAACCCCCATGATAGATAATCTAAACAATTCAAGTCACTTCTTCAGCCTGATTTATCAAAAATTTCCTTGGTTCCATTGACAAACTGAGCCTTCCATTTCTGATGCAACAAAAGAGAATCTTATCCAGAATATGCTGCTGACAACTGACAAACTTTTGGGTAACACTTTCTTTAAAAATATTATTTAGCTTTAAGAATAATTCCATTTCTTTCCAGCCTCGGTTGCATTAGCGATCATTTTCTTTTTTGCAGCCCATAATGCAATGCATAGGAACATGTTCTGAGACCTTGCAACATACTCCAAAAACATATTTTTGGATTATCATCAGAAATTATTTCCGCATTCCAAAAATGTAAAAAACAAATTTTTTTCAGCGGAGACCTAGGGAGTAGTACGAACGGGAGGGATTGGGGATCATCTTGAACACCTTAAAATCATACCAACCCACCACCACCCCTTAAAATGACAACTTGAAGAAAAGCTCTGCCCAGTTCTATTTAAGACTTTATCACGAGTGAATCAGGTAACATTTAGGTTTATTTCGAAGAAAAAAAAAGTTTAGAAACTTTTCTTTTCTTCGAAAAACCATTATAGTGGCCAAACAAAACCATTATAATGGCCATTTTACTTTTATCGAACGAAAAATACGATAATCTGATGATGAATTTTAGATTAATTGAACATTTCTAAACCCCTCCGTTTTACATGTTTCTACCTCCTATCTTTTAAAAAGCTTACCATTATTCTTTAGAATCTTTGTGCAGATTGAACAATCAATGAATGGCTATTGGTGCAAAGATAAAAATGATAAATACATAAATGTTACTTATCCCCCTTCATTATCAGAGGGATTAACAACAAAAAATACTATAACTGTTACACTGTGAGATGTTATAGACAAAATTAGTTTGAAAACAAGGAGTGTGAGTTACAGCTTAACAACTAATATCTGGCATGACGTGATGCATGGGAACTAAGGAAAGAAAGTGCAAAACAAAGAAATGGTACGTAAATTTTTTAATCATTATTTATCCTTTAACAGGTTTACACTTAAAGTGTGAAAATCAACTTCTTCGAGCATAAAGTGGTGGTATGTATTGTGTTTTTAAACGTCTATTTAATGTCTTCACTCTTCAAAAGTTTTTTATAGAGACATTTAAAAGTTACGAATATTGTGTATAAACTTTGTATTTAAATATGCTGTGCAAAATTAAAGTAAATTAAAAGTTAAAGAAAAAAACTCAATTTTCTTATCGTCTATATCTTTTTGCAATATTAAATGTTAAACACAAAACGTCGTTTGCATTCAATGCAACCTTGTCTGTCCTTCTGCTTCGAGTACAAGCGAGGTTTATGAAAACACATTCCGATTTTTTTATCCTTAAAAAGCTACTTTTTAGTTAAATAGGAAAAAAATACTTAAATTCAAGTTCATGTTGTTAAATTTATAGAATTCAATGTTTTAGATACTATATATATATACTTTACTGATAAATAAATAAAAATAGTAAAGTATATATATATATACTTTACTATTTCTATTTATTTATCATTATTCGTTTATATTAATTACAAATTTCTGTATTTAATTTCTTTGATAATTTTTTTTTTTTTAAGTTCTTTGTAGGTTAAAGTAAAGGCTCACGAGCTCCGGGGCAAAAAAAAAAAGGAAGATCTCATTCATCAATTAAATGAGTTGAAAACAGGGCTTCAACAGCTTAATGTGAACAAAGTTACTGGAGGTGCTCCATCTAAACTTAGTAAAATGTAAGTTTTTACTTTTGAACAAAAACAAAGTTTGAATTTTATTTTATCAATAGTGTTGTTTTCTAACATCAAATAAATAAAACCTTGTAAAACATATCTAAGGATGAAATGTGTTTTTGTTTGAGTTATTATTTGAGTTTTTGTTTTTATCTAGAAAGGTTTTTCGAAAATCAATTGCGCGTGTGCTAACAGTCATTTCACACAACCAAAGAGAAGACTTAAAGAAATTTTACGCCAGCAAAAAATACAAGCCTTTGGACTTGCGAACAAAGAAGACTCGTGCAATGCGTCGTGCTATAACAAAACACGAATCGAGCCTTTAAACTCTGCGACAGGCCAAAAAACTGAGACATTTCAGCGTCCGCAAATATGCTGTCAAAGAATAAATATTCATCAAACTAATAATTTTAAATTCCTGGCGGGTATTTAAAATCCCCATGTAACTAACCTTCAAAGTTATAAGATATATACAGAATGCTACGTTGCAGCCATTTCACACCCAGTCCCCATTAAGTGTAAAATATCAAAATGATAAATTGTTCGCGTTTTCTGTTTTTGGAAAGTAGATTTCTTTTTTTTTTTTCATCCTATTAAAGATCCTTTTGAATGAGATGACTGTTACGGAAATTAGGTGATTGCGGTGTGATATTGACAAAGGCCATATTTCACTTTTATCTCTTCTGAAGTCCGTTTTTTTCACTTAAAATCAGCAAAACCTTTTTTTAATCAAACCAAAAAAAATCGTATTTTTATACGAAAACCAAATTTTAAGAAATATCAGATCTCCAAAACAGTTTTAGTAGTGACTTATTAAACTGTTACTGGGGAAGAAAAACGAACTATGGATCCGAAAAAAAATAAGGTTTTTCTTGTTAGATTGGTGTGGTATCGAGGGTTATCTTGCTGAAACGTCTATTTAGGTTCTTCGCCAAGAAAAATATTCTTGGTCAAAATCAAACAGTTCTCAAGAGTCTCCATATAATCTTTGTTGATCCATTCGGCCATCGTATAAGAAGTAAAGCCTAGGGCTTTTATATGTGATGCAACAATAGATGGCTACCGAGCCTCCTCCTCCTCCTTGTGGTCTTGGCGCAGGAGATTGATAATTAAACTATTCATTATGATGGCTTCGGATGGTGACTCTATTCTTTTGATTGATAAGGGTATTGTTTGATTCATCACAAAATACTATTCTTTTTAGCTCATAATTAGTCATGTTTAAAATTTCTCTGTAAAATTTGATTCGTTTTACTTGATCTGTTAGTTTTAGAAAGGGTTTTTTGACCCTAACGTAACAACTTTTGGTTGATTAACCATCTTTTTACAGTCTGTCTTGATCGTATTTTACAAGAGTTAAGTTCCTGTGTAATCTCTTTTGTTGATTACTTAGGAATTTTTTTTTTTTTTTCGTGATCTAATAGAAACTGTTATCATCAAAAATATTTGTCACACTGGGACACCAAATCACTTTTTACTCTAGTAAAACTCTTATTTTTTTTTTCAATCTTTTTTGTATATAACAAAAAACTTGAAAAAGAAAAAAGAGTTTTACCGCCTAAAAATTAAAAGCTTAAGGAAAAATATTACAATTTATTACAATTTATTACAAATTATTACAAATTATCACAAATTATTACAAGTTATTACAAATTATTACAAATTATTACAATTTATCACAACATATTACAATTTATTAATTTACAATTTGTAATAAATTGTAATAAATATTACAATTTATTACAATTTATTACAAATTATTACAATTTATCACAATATATTACAATTTATTACAATTTA
This sequence comes from Hydra viridissima, assembly GCF_058129835.1. Classification (NCBI taxonomy): domain Eukaryota; kingdom Metazoa; phylum Cnidaria; class Hydrozoa; order Anthoathecata; family Hydridae; genus Hydra; species Hydra viridissima. The sequence continues at coordinate 17,603,262 of NW_028324309.1, forward strand.
AATCTTAAGTGTGATAAACTTTTGATCAGTATTATATGTTGTTGAATAGTTTTCCAAACATATATAAAAATGTAATCAAATTTTTTTTTTTTTTTTCATCTTATTACTTTTTTCTGTTAGTTAATCAAAACCGTTTTGTTTTGTTTTTATTTTCCTTCGCAGGTGTTTGAATATAATTGACTCTGTCGCGTTAATTGATTTTAAGCACGGCATTATTTTATCATTTATTACATCATAAGTCTCCTTGCTGGTATTTTTTCCTTATAAAGTAAATTATAACCTGTCTACTTACTAAGAATATGCATTAATGCATAAATATTTTTTTTTTGTTTTGTTTGTTTGTTATGAAAATGAAATTGTTTCAGTTTTAAAATAAAACATGATAAAATTTGCTACAAATTTTAAATCATAAAAGAAACCGCTTTCCAAAAAGATTCCATATCATTTATTTTATTATTTGTTTTATACTTCCTAAAAACCAGCTGAATTATTTTATGCATTACAATCTTTAAGACATCATCAATCATAAATTAAGTTTTAACAAGTTACAAATAAGCTCCAAACACTATATCGATATTTATCTATTTTGTGCTTATTGACAACTATAGTAAATAAAGCTGAAAGTTGACATTCTTCGTTATAAATTTAATATTTTTAGTCTGTTAAGAACTGTTGAATGAAGATAAATATAGCAATAATATTCAGTCTGGCACAACTGAGCACTTTGCATATTTTTCATTCCCACAATGCAGAAGATAAAGTCCGATCAGTTACAAAAAGTTGCGAAAAGAAACTAAATTAAAAAAATCGAATTATAAGCATAAAAAAGACATTGATGAAGAAGGAAGCATTTTCAATCAATTCACCAAAATCTTATGGATTTTTGGCTGATGAAACCGTATTTGGTATCATTTTTTTTTTTATTACGCACAATTTTATCACAATATGACATCTATTGTATATTTCAAAAAATAGAGAAAATTTATTACATAGAAATAAAAAAAAAAAAACAGATTTATTAACTGAGTTATAATTTTTACTTACGACGATGTTAAATTGCTACAATGAAATTATTTCAGTGACTTTTTTTTTTATATTTCCTATCCCTTCTCTCAGTAAAGCTTCTTGTAGACCCTTTTCTCCGAGGTGATTCATTTTGTTGTTCTATGAAAAGTAATTACCCATCATGTTGATATTCCACATTCCTTTGGATCGTTTCTCCATCTCTTTTATATCCTGATGGAACTGTTTTTTACTTACGTCACCCAGGTTTTTATGAAGAAAAAAAAGTCAAGATGGTTGTGCACGTGGAAGATTTTTGGGCTCATCAGAAAACCAAGATTTTTTACCTTATCAATTGGTTACGATATGTTCGTTTTATGCGCTTTTTCAAAATTATGTGCGAACATCCAAAAGCCCAGTCATAACTCATATATTCGTCAGTCAAGAACCAAGCAATTCTACTTTTTTGCTTATTTAAACTCAAATTTCTTTTGCTCAGTTAATCCTAAATTTAAATTTTCTTAAGGACGCTACAGACAATTTAAAAATTTTCTTCTCTTTCCTATACAATTTCCTAAAATTCTCAAAACAAACATAACAAACTTTGCAAGGTGTTTAATATTTGGTCTTGCCGACCTAAAAGCATTTGAACGATTAAAGATATTTTTATTCCCATTTTGAATAAGAAAATTTTTTTTAAAAAATATTAAAATGGGAAAAACCGATGGGTGGTTTCACTTTTTTATTACTACTTTTGAAATCAGCATACTAAACAACACAGGAATAAGAAATATTTATTTTAAAAAAATTTTTTATCATTGACACTGACACATTGATGGCTTCTTGTTTAAATATCGATTATTTTTGAAATTTGTTTTTGCATATCGGTTGCCGTTTCTCTTAATTACTGTCGCCTACGAAGGAAAGAAATTCCAAGGACGAGGAATGGTAGATTGATACTTTATCGTTATTTATCTTCTAATAATTTCCATTAAAGTACGAAAATTAAATACCCTGAACATAAAGTAGTATTACATATTATGCTTGAACGTCTATTTTACGCTGTAATCATATCCATGTTTTTATAGATAGACTTAAAAGTTACTAATATTTTATTCTGTTTTTTGATTGTAAAAAAAAACAGCCCAAGTTTTGGATTCAAAACTATGTTATGTATAAAGGAATTAAATTGAATATGAATTCAAAAAAAGGACTTCTGTGATTTTTTTTTGTAATAGTTAAGGTTTAGCACAGTATCATATCTTCAATAGATGTAATATTGTCTGCAATTATGCCATACTCATTTGTGTAATATTCTTAGACATAGTGATTCAGTGTGGTATATTTTCATAAGTCATAAATCTTCAACTGGTAAAGTTAGTTTTAAAGTGGTTGTAGTTAAATTGGTATTGGGTAATCAAGTGTTGTTATTCTCTTTTCTCCAGTGGATCAATAATCACAGCTTCAATTTTTTTATTATTATTATTATTTCTTTTAAATCTCCCATTAGAAGAAGTTTGTTTATTTGCCTTCAAAATAAGTTGGCTATTTTTCAATACATGCAACCAATATCACCTCTTACAACTACGCACATTTTTCAGGTTTAAAAAAAGAAATATAAAACTATAACTATGTTGTAAAAGCATAATTTCACCTTTAAAGCAAAAATAGTCATTTATGCCTTAAAATACATAGAAAATAACTGACATAATAATCATTAAATTTTCATTAAAAAGATTTGTGAGTTTCACAACTTAATTTTCAAATTGTGAGTTACACAACTTAAATTTCTTAGATAAGCATCCACTAAAGCCTATAAAGTAAATCAGATATTTAAAGGTATAAAAAGTGATTACCATGCATGCTTAAAGCATAATATATATGGACAGTTGTGCAACACTAGACCACACACATTTTTTGCATTTTGTGAAAAACATCTGAATTTTTAAAATTTAACATGCTCTTTTGATCTTTAGAACAGACAATTTGATGGATATCATCTAGTCTATTATTGTAAAATGTAGAAATAAAAAATGTGTCTAGTTTGCATAACACCTTCCATACATAATTACATTGTATAACTGCACAAAAAAAAAAAAAAAAAGCGATCATGAAAACATTAAGTCACCTAAAACTAAATCGGTTAAGAAATTGCTCATGTTAATTTTTGTATCTTAAACATCGCCGTGCTCAATCAGTGTAGATCTGTCTGTTCCTAGTTTTAATGTATTTATCTTAATTATTTTTTCATTATAATTAACATCCGTGTTATTCTAAGACCGAAAAAGTGTAAATTCTTGTTCTTCAATTCATCAGAATTTTCTTCAATTACTTGAGATCTTTTTTGCTTGAACCCAGTAAGTATATTAACAACTGCACCATTTAAACTTAGTTCTTCCTTCAAAGCTATCTTCATTTCTCTACAAATTTATATATATATATACACACAACTGTTTTCTACTCCTGTGTTTCAAAACAATAAGTGTATGTGGCATTCTCAAATTTTTTGTAGACTGTTAAGCGAAGTTCATAACCAGACAAAAACACAACATTTAAAATCACTACATTAGTAAACTAGATATATTTTACTTTATGAAACATAAAATAACTGTTATGTTGTATTTTTTAGGTTAAAGTAAAGGCTCATGAGCTCCGGGGCAAAAAAAAGGAAGATCTGATTCATCAATTAAATGAGTTGAAAACAGAGCTTCAACAGCTTAATGTGAATAAAGTTACTGGAGGTGCTCCATCTAAACTTAGCAAAATGTAAGTTTTTACTTTTGAACAAAAACAAAGTTTGAATTTTATTTGATCAATAGTGTTGTTTTCTAACATCAAATAAATAAAACCTTGTAAAACATATCTAAGGATGAAATGTGTTTTTGTTTGAGTTATTATTTGAGTTTTTGTTTTTATCTAGAAAGGTTTTTCGAAAATCAATTGCGCGTGTGCTAACAGTCATTTCACACAACCAAAGAGAAAACTTAAAGAAATTTTACGCCAGCAAAAAATACAAGCCTTTGGACTTGCGAACAAAGAAGACTCGTGCAATGCGTCGTGCTCTAACAAAACATGAATTGAGCCTTCAAACTCTGCGACAGGCCAAAAAACTGAGACATTTCAGCGTCCGCAAATATGCTGTCAAGGAATAAATGCTCATTAAATTATTTTATGTGTATTAAAAAACTCCCTGTATGGCATGTGTTTGACTTATTGAATTTTTTTAAGATAGGTGGAATGTAACATTTTAGACAATCCATGCAAATTTCCCTTTAAAATGTTATAATTTCAAAATGATTGATACTTCAAGTTTTGGCTTTTTGGTTAATGTAGATCCTTTGACAATTTTGAATTTGAATTAGGTTATTGCATTCTACTTCAATTTTACACACCACCTGCTATAGGAAAGTTTAATATTTTTAGTAGCAGGTTTTTTTTCTTAATAGATGAATGTGGGTCAAAAAATGGTCTAAATTTTAAAATTTTCTCAGTATAACAGTTACAAAATTTACGTTACTGTATCCTTAAATTGTGTTCTCTAAAACTTTCTGTTCGTTTTACTCTACCATGAAGAGCATAAACTGAATTATTTTAGCTTTAAAGCAATATTAGACATGCTTTCTAAGAAATACTCAGTCATTGTTATTTTAAATCTCTTTATTTGTGAAGAGTGGGGAAGGTGCTAAGAAGATGTAAGTCTAGGGTAGAACCTGGAAAGTCGTTAAAAGAGGAAATAGTGTTAGCGAATATGTTCAGGGGATAGGCAAATTAGTTAAAACAGCTGAAAATGGTTTACCATCTTGTTCAAATACAGACATACTCTCGCGCTTCTTAATACTTTTGAAATCTTTGCTCAAATGACAGTTAACTTTTCTACTGTTAAAACAAATTAAAAGTAATACATAGTTTTTTTTAGAAGTGAGGTTTAATTACAGCGAAGTTGGTAGAAGATTTGGAGTGTCTCATGCAACAGTCGGTAGGGTTCTACAAAGATTTGTAATGACCAATGATCACGTTAGACGACTTGGCCAAGGCAGACCACGAACTACAAATGCCGTGAAGGAGCGATTTTTAATGCTTCGAACACTAAGAGAACGGTTCACTACTGCACGAAGTCTCCAAATACAACTTGCTAAGGTTCATGGAATTGCTGTTAGTCAAGATACTATAAGAAGAAGACTTCGTGCTATAAATTTACGACCTCGGGCAGCAGCTATTGATGCCAGATTGTCTGTAGACCACCGAAGAAACAGACTGGCTTTTGCAAGGAGGCATATGAATTGGGAAATATATGATTGGGAACAGGTCTTATTTACAGATGAGTTAAGGTTTTGCCTTATAAGTTCTGATCGCCGCTCAAGAGTGTACAGAAGACCAGATGAAAGATGTTTCGCTTTTAACATTCGAGAAACCACTTTATATGGAGTCCTCATTGATGGTATGGGACGGAATATCTTTAACAGCTCGCACAGAAATTTTTATTGTTGATAGTGGACATCTGACTTCTCAACGATGCATAGCAGATATTTTAGAACCTCTTGTGGTATCTTTTGCACCGTAGCTTGGAGATGGATTCCTTTTTATACAGGATAATGCTAGACTACATACGGCACATATTGTTACTGAATACTTAAATAATGTTAATATCCAAGTTTTGCAGTGGCCAGCTTGCAGTCCAGATATGAACCCAATAGAGCATCTTTGGGACATAATGGGACGCCGGTTTAGAAGGCAACATCCACCACCTAACAGCCTAAACGAGCTACGACAATGTAGCTCGCTTAGGCTGTTAGGTGATGGATGTTGCACATGAACACAATTTCGATGATAATTTAATTATCATCGAAAATGTGTTCATGTGTTCTATTTATATATATGTTCATGTATATATATATATATATATATATATATATATATATATATATATATATATATATATATATATATATATATATATATATATATATATATATATATATATATATATATGTTCATGTCTTCTATTCTTAATATACTTGTCAAAATATATAATCATATTGACGACACTTAAACTAAATCAAAATATTTAAGTGGTACGTTAATTTATATATAAATTAACGCTTGTTTACTACCTCTTGGATCAATTGGGTATTAAAATTCTTTAAAAAAAAAAACCTGGTTTAACGAAGAAAAAAGTCATTTTTCATCAAAACCATGCACGTGCTCACAGAAGTGTTTTGATGATGGCTAAATTTAATGAATTAAAATACGAATCGTTTGAACATCCGCCATAATCACCAGAATTGGCTCCTAGCGACAACTACCTCTTCAGAAATTTGAAACAATTCCTTAGGGAAAGGTTAATTCTTCTTTAAATATCTTCTTTACGTTTCTTTTCTGAATTTTCTTATCTCATTTGATTCAGCACTTTTTTTCTTTACATTAATTCAAGAATTTACTTCTTAGATGACCATCATCATCAAGAACATCATCAGATCTGTCAATGGGAAAGATTGTGAACTTACATTCATCAAAAAGCAATTCTGATTACTAACTCGTTTTTTAACTAAACAACAATTTTCCTAGCACAAAGGGTGAGTCACATGATATTTTGTAAAATCTTCCTTTTGTTCTTCTTTTAATAATTTTTTTCTTTTTTTTTTAAAAAAGTTTAATCATTAAAACTTGAAAACTCAAAAAGATGAACAAGTTTTTATTCCATGTTTATAACGAACTATGGTTTTGGACCTCATTCGCCATCATTATTTAGACTTCATCATCATATTAATGACCAATCCGTTATCAACTCAACCATATTTTGCTATCAACTCAACCATATTTTGTTATCAACTCCACCATATTAATGACCAATCCGTTATCAACTCCACCATGTTTTGTTATCAACTCAACTATATTTTGTTATCAACACCACCATGTTTTAATAACCTAAAAAAAATACTATGACGTCATTAGAAAATAAGAAAACGTTTTTTTCATCGCATTTTTTGTTATCATTGTTTAAGCTTTAAGTTTTTGAAAAGTAAAGTTTAATTTGTTTTTTAAACACCTTCGTTCTTGCGTTACTTTTCCACTACTCCTTATTATCTATTATTTTACTGCTTATTTTAGTGGATCATAAACACCGTATGACGAATGTTGGAGAAGGTTTCGGTGATCCTCTGCGGCTAAATAAAGATTAACTTACTTTGTTTAAATGTGTCATTTCTTTTGCTCATTTGACGTTGTTTCTTCTTTACGTTTGCTTCGGGGTCTTTTCCTGACAAATGTTCAGGAATATTTTGATTTTTGAAAGTTTTTGCTTACAAGGTGCATCCACCAGAAGAAATTGAAGGAGCTGTTCAAGAAGATTACAAAAATGCTCTGACGGACAGTGGAACGGAGTGTGTCAAAATACCCAATAACAACAAAGTAAAATTCGGTATTATTTTTTTACAACGCAAAAAAAAAAAAAACAAATGCAGATGCTTTGTTAAATAAATAATAACTACCCAACTTTATTTACCAAAACATTTTAAAATGAAGTTTACAAATCGATTTATTGATTAAGTCTTAAAATCTTCAACGGCCTTTGCCATCGACAGCCTTATGTAAAATGAAAAAATCTGATACCAATTAAAAAGCAACTAACAATTGAGTTTAATCTTAATGCAAGAGAGTTCATTTACTTGAAACGTTTTTAAGTGAAAATTTAACAACTAAAACACGATCACACCGATTTGAATTGGTTTCAAAGAATGAAAAATTAGCAAACAAGATTTGAGACAGTTCGTCTCAAATCTTGTTTGCTAATTTTCGTTTCTTCTTGTTTTTTATAGTTTTAGATTTTGTGTGATTCAGTTTTTTTCTATTTATCATTTAGATTAAAGTTTCCTTTTTAAATTCTTTAACGTTCTTTATTTTTCATATAAAGGTTCAAGAAAAACTGTAGAAACTAACAATGGTTTTGTCGATCAACCAGCTGTTCGCATAAAGTTCAGAGAAAAGAAAATCTGCAGTAAGGAAAATGGAGATAGTACAGCACTAGTGCTCTAGTATCGTCGATTTTCTAAGATTACAGTTGAAAGACGTAAAGGAACACGTTAACGTGTTCCTTTACGTCTTTCAACTGTAATCTTAACACATGGGAAGCACTTCTATAACCATTTTATCCACATGTTTTACATGCTTCGTATTCATCAATAGAGAAACAAAATCAAAAGTTTCTTATCAAAGAGAGGTTTTTCTCAAGAAGCAATAAACATACTCAATGCCATTCAAAACTTTAACAAAAATAGTTATGGGGCCTGTGTGTGAAATAACTTACAGCTTGCATTTAATGGGAAAATATAATGAAGCTTTAGAAATTATTTGCCAAGTTGATAAAATACAAACTGATGTTTTAACAACGACATTTTTACGGCTGGAAAATTAGAAAAGAAGATTTTCAAAAAAAGATTTTAGAAATAAGTTTTAAATATATTTCATATGTTGATTTACATTGAAGTAATATAAAAAATTAAAAGTTCGTTAGTTTTTTAACTCTTTTTTTTTCCATTAACCTTTTCATTACCCACTCCACTGAAGCAAGTATTTGCATTAACCTTTTCATTACCCACTCCACTGAATCAAGTATTTGAATTTAACTTAAAGGCTGATGAATATTGTTTTAATCGCATAGATTCTTCTGCAATAGCAAGACAAAAAAAATAAAGACGGAAACTGGTTGTTTCAAACAATTATCTCAAAAACGTGGTGAATTTAAAAACAGAGCTAGAGATGGAGTACCTGAAAAAGCCAAAAGAAATTGGTTTGCTGAAATTCTTATGCTTTGGGAGATAACACTAAAAATTTTCAATTCGCATTATTAATAGAGATGAGAGCGGCTTTCAGCTGTCACCAAAACCCATTTACTAATTGATGAACGAGGAAAAAACACATACGAAGAAAGTACTCAAAGTAATAAGAAAGCATTCTCCCTTTATTTGCAGTAATTGCAAGTGGAACCTTTGCTCCATTAACAGTTTCAAAATATACTCGTCTTTCAAATAGCATTATAAATGCTGCTCCACCAAGATGAGGCTTTGGAAAAAGCGAAATTTGTTGGATGAGCGTAGAGTGTTTTTTTAAGTATATTACAATTATTTTTCAGCCATTTTTGTTAAAAAAAGAAATCCCTTTACCAGTTATTGTTTTTAATGATGGTCACGCTTTACATTTTTTTATCGAACTTAGCGAACTTTGCTCTAAAATAAAACAATTTTAGTTGGTTTTTTTCCAAATGCAACACTAAAAATATTTTTGAAACAATTTGTCGTTTTCAGAGGTACAAAATATGGCTTTACAAAAAGTGACTAGATTTGAATGATCGAATTATTGATACCTGTTCGATCCAATTAATTCTTGACCAGTAGACGTCCAAACCATCAAAAGGAACTTGTTTTTCTAACAGAATATCGATCGTTCACAGTAAACGTCATTCAGCTTCCATATTTAATTGTTATTGACCACCTTTCTTTCCCGTTAACTTTCCATGTACTTTATTGCTAAGTGTGCAATATGATACACCGAATCGTTTGCTCGCTTTCCATAAGCCCTTTTTCCCAGATTGGCTGCCATAAACAGCTTGTCGAAAAGTTTCAGGCGTGTAAGTTGTAGCATAAGGTTGTGAATGAGAAACACCAGTAAATTTTAATCTTACAAAAATGATTTGCTCGAAGCACCTCTGAAACCATACTATGAGCGATCATCAAATGAACCGAGCATGGTCATCAAAAATCATCATCAAAAATAAAAAATGGAAAAATAGATCAATTAAAACACTGCTTTGATCAACTTTTCATTACATTTACGGTTAATAACATTTAAAAACCAGAACACATCAATCTCTAAGTCAGTTTTATATTTCGAGTGTTTTGTGACGCTTATTCTTTCTAAACCTTTAAAAAAATCCTTGTTCTTTCTTGAATGCTGTGAGTTACTCTTCGGTGTATTTATTTAAGATAAGTTGGTTGGTTAAATGTTTTGCTAAAGTTTGCTAAAGAAAAATTTACAAGTTGTTGCAAAATGAGTAATGACGTCATATCGGAGTTATTTATAATTAATAAACTTAGCACAAGTAAAGAATGTAAGAGGTTACTTCTTCTCAGCTGTCATGCCAATTCAAAGGGTGGGACGTTCGACGCTTGCTTACATCACCCTGTTAAACGTCTTGGTGATAGATAAAATAGTCAGCCCCGACGGATCTGCCTTGTGAATTTCTGGGTCATCAAAAAAAAAAAAAAGCAAACATTGGCGAACCTCTCCCCGACTTTAACAGCTAATAATCGAGCTAGTACCACCGGCTCACTTTGGGTTCACCAATTTATCGGATGAGCTTTACGATACTACACTTGAGTATTGATATTTATAGTCCTCCGGCCAATCACTTGCAGGCTCCCCACTCCTCTCCAGGTAAGACACAGAAGCACGTCAACCCTGAGTTTGCCTCCCCTTTGAGGAGCGGGCGAGAAAAAAAGAAAGGTAAAGTTTAGTACAAGCACACCGGCCAAGGCCAGCTACACTCGATCTCAGCCGTTAGGCTGAGAAGTGAGTATTTAGTTAAGTAATTTAGTTAAGTAATTTGTCTTAAAATTATTTAACATTTCTTAATCAAGTGTTCTTTTTGAGAAAATGTAAAAACATAGGATAGTCTTACTTGTGCAATCAAGCCTTCGTATATTTCAGATACGCACTTTTGCGGACAACGGAAGTGTAAAAATCGGAACAGTGTGATTAAAAGTGTATAAGTTATTTAAACAGTACGCATCAACAGTAGCGAAGCCTTTCGTATTTTTAGTGTTAACAAAAAAAGCTTTTTGTTTATTTAATGCGGTCAAAGAACTAACACCTAGGGATATAGCATGTTAATCGTTTTAAGTTTCGTAAATATAATTTAAAGATAACCACAGTTTTATATATAGTCGAGCAGTTAAATTCTGTTGAATATTCGTAAATAAAGTTGCTATTCAATAAAGTCTGTTTTTGATTTTACTACAAAAATTACTTTGAGAGTTATATACACACGTTACTAGCCAAATGCGTTGCGCATTTAGCCAGCAATATGTTTATATCAGATATGTTCTAGATGTGACGAAAGAACATGCCCTATTTCTACAAAATAGCAGCTAACTAACCCAAATTATTCCTATATTTATTGCTATTCATCATCATCATCATCATCATCATCATCATCATCATCATCATCATCATCATCATCATCATCATCATCATCATCATCATCATCATCATCATCCTTATTTTTTTATCATTATTACTTTTATTATTGTTTTTATTATTTTTATCATTATTATTGCTATTATTGTTATTATTATTGTTATTATTATTATTGTTATTATTATTATTATTATTATTATCATTATTATTATTATTATTATTATTATTATTATTATTATTATTATTATTATTGTTGCTGTTATTGTTGTTGTTGTTGTTGTTGTTGTTGTTGTTGTTGTTGTTGTTGTTGTTGTTGTTGTTGTTGTTGTTGTTATTATTATTATTATTATTATTATTATTATTATTATTATTATTATTATTATTAAATGCAAATTTAACTATTATATCATCAAGCTGTACATTCTATTTTCCAGAACTAATCTGTGTGTGTGTGTGTGTATTACCCTAATTGTTAACTATCCTTTCTAATAAGTAAGTGCATATATATATATATATATATAGTTGTTGTTGCTATCTTTATATAGTTGTAACTAATTTATTGTGAATGGAACTTAGTTTGATGGAAGAGGAGCAAGAATTATCTCCACAAGGTTAGTGTTGCTGATGTATTATATAATATGATCAATATCTTAGAATATAGATACAGTAAAAAAGTTCTTTTTTCTGTAATTTGATCAAAAGATAATTTTTTATCATTCATTTCAAGTAAGTGGTTTTCATTTTTTAAAAGGTTTTTAGTAAAAAAGCAAAAAGCCATCTGTTAGAACTATACCTAGACCACTTTAAAATTAAACAACTTTTTTTGAATTAAAATTGGTTGTTATGTTACACAGCAATTTATATCCAAAAATTTTCTATTTTTTCTTATTTCTTAAATTTCAATAGTTTACCAGAGGAGATTAAATATACCAGAATTAATAAATTCTTGAAAAAAATTTTCAATAAAATGTAATAATTGCACTTTGAATTCTCAAACTCAGATTACTTTATTACAAATTAAAGTTTTATAACAGTAAGATGGTCAATAGTATTTAAATCAGTATTCAAATTTGTGTTTTTTTTTCATTTCTTAAGGTTTGTGTGGTTTGACTAATATTGGAAACACATGCTACATGAACTCTGCTCTGCAAGCTTTATCAAACTGGTAACTATTTCCTTAAAATAAGCATCTGTAAATATTTTTAAATATTTTGTTCTTAAAATCCTGTAGTCTACATTTGAGAGCAGATGTTGTAATTTTTTTTATTAGGCTAGAGAATAGTTGAGTGCTAATTTGAGGTCTAATTTATTGTCTAATTATGTAAGCCAGAATGTTTTTAACAATTAAAGCACTTTCATTTCGAGAGTTATCTTCACAAGTACCTTATCATAACATCCTGACCAGTGGTTGTTAGTTGAATATCTTTGATATATATTTTTGGTTAAGTTTTCCTCTTTCATCTACAGGGTAATCTGATTATTATTGTAATATGCTATATTTCTATGAGTATAAACAACAAAATTATAAAACAGTGAATATATTACATATTAAAGGAGATATTTAGAATGTATTTAATACTCTTCATAACGTTCTCTGTAATTTGTCTCAAATGCTATGTATTATTTTTCTCTAAATACTCTCTATAATTTGTCTAAAAATAACTTAACATCTTACCTTTAAAGTTTCTCAAAATAATTTTCAGTAAAATAAAATATTTATCTTTTTATAATAGTTTTAATAACTATAACAAAAGAACTTTTCACTAGTCAGGAAGTACACGGCCTTTCTTGAAGTATGATTCTTTAATTTTTGACCTAATCTTTGCATGTAGAGTAAATAATCAGATGCCACCTGCCACAGTGTTTAAATATTTGGTAAGTGCTACTTTTAAGCTAGTTGTATCTTTTGGAGTCAATCCACATTTACAGCAAAACAAAAGGAATTAGTGAGAAAAAGAGTTATTAAGAAGTTATTAAGTTATTAAGAGTTATTAAGAGTTATTAAGAAGTTATTAAGACTATTATCTTTTTATAATAGTGTTAATTTTTATAATTTTGTTATAGTTATTAAAACTATTATCTTTTTATAATAGTTTTAATAACTATAACAAAAGAACTTTTCACTAGTCAGGAAGTACACGGCCTTTCTTGAAGTATGATTCTTTAATTTTTGACCTAATCTTTGCATGTAGAGTAAATAATCAGATGCCACCTGCCACAGTGTTTAAATATTTGGTAAGTGCTACTTTTAAGCTAGTTGTATCTTTTGGAGTCAATCCACATTTACAGCAAAACAAAAGGAATTAGTGAGAAAAAGAGTTATTAAGAAGTTATTAAGTTATTAAGAGTTATTAAGAGTTATTAAGAAGTTATTAAGAAAACTTATTCATCTATTTTAATCTAAGTTATGATTGATAGTATAAGAGTTGAACATGGTTGCCTAGTTACACTTTGTTGAAGCACTTAAAGTATTAACATATCTAAACCAAACAGGACAACAGTAAATAGTGAAGAACAGAACGTCAATTCCTCTTTAGAAATATGAGCTCTGTCCTTGTATTTTTTCACTTGTTTGAACACATACTGATCCGTTTAAACATCAAGAACTTGTATAAATTAGTATGAATAAACACAAAGGTTGACCTCTCACCTCTTTCAGCATCATGGATGACCACTGGGACTTATTAACTACTATTTAATAGTATTCCTGTATTACTAAAAAAAGTTTTAACTATAAACTCCACTGTTCTTCTTCCTTTTGTGCCAAGATAAATGCCTAAATTAGGTTAAATTCTATTAACAGCCTTGTTTGTCTACCTCTTACAGCTTAATGAGGATAGAAAGAGTTAACCTTATACATGCATACAGACAGACTGATGGACAGTGATAATAAGGGGCAGATCTAACAATTAAGTTTTAGATGTGGAAGTAGGGTTTGTGGAAGAACAAGTAAAAGAAGGTCTTGCAGTATTCCATTCTAATCTGTCTATCTATTCATTTACTTTTGAACTGCTTTGTATGCAAATTCAAAGTATTAGTATTTATGCTAAAGATTTTTAATTGCAATTTTTCACAAATTAAATTTGTTTGTTGTAATTAACCTTAAGCAACTTTGTGAAAAGGTCCCATCATGATATTTTTTATTCAATCGTTGATTAAAAATTGACAAAATAGCGCAAGTTATTGAAACAAAATATTAATGAAACAAATTGTAGCAGAAAAAATAGAGTGTATGGTAATCACAAGGTAAAAATAACTTTTACAGGGGCAGTAAGCTTCAATCATAACTGCCCTAAACAAGGAGCTTTTAAGAATACTGAATGAACTATGTTTGAAGGTATTTTTTGCATCGTGACCAAATAATAAAAGGAAAAAAACCATATCTGGTCTTTTAAAAGTCACTTTCATAATGACCAAATAGTAAAAAGAAAACACCATATATGGTGCATCACTATTTATAAATAGTTTTGTGATCAAGTTGAAGGGAGAAAATACCCTTATTATTTTGCAAAAGGAGAAGCATACAACGAATAAAAAATGTAAATAAAGAATAAGCAGAAAAATATTTTTGTTAAACTTACCTATTACTACTGTTATAATATTGTGTACATAACATTAATTTATACAGAAGAATTTTTACCTAGCTCTCCTCTTACAAAGTATTTTCTCAAGTGCAATGATTTTTCAAAAACAAATGAGGGTAAAGATGAAGCAAAGTTGACTGTTGCAAAGTGTTACAAAAACCTTATTTCAGACATGTGGAGTAAAGGAAGGTGAACACTTTTTTAATTTTATTTTTATAGTTTGAAATTTTAGTTTTGAAACTTATTTCAAAAACTAAAATTCAATTTAGATTTTGAGTTTAGATTGTAATTAAAAAACTTTTCTGTTACAGGCCAAAGCATTTGACTCCTTCAAACCTGTTGCGAGCAATCCGCATACATAATTCTATCTTTAGAGGTTACTCTCAGCAGGTATAAATAACTCCAACTTTCATGCAGACTTTTTGTCTTTTTCTGAAGTCTTCTAAAGCAAGTTTAACTTGAAATATAAACGGTTTAAAAAGTTTTTTTGCTGATGTTTTTTTTGGTCAAATTAATGATCTATTTTCTGATATAACTGAACAAATAAAAATTACCTGTTCTTAAATGCTATGTTTTAGGACACACAAGAATTTCTCCGTTGTTTAATGGACCGGTTACATGAAGAATTAAAATGTCCTGTTATAGATTTATCTGAAAATAATGAAGATGACGAATCAATGAATGAAGAGGAATGTACTGCCACTCAGAAAAAGTTACTTGGTGGTAATGCTTCTTCAAATGGTTAGTTACCAAAGTATTGCACTATGTACAGTAGTCACTTTTGATCATCCTGCCATCAATTAAATAATCAATTGATTTTGTTTAATTACTTAATAGATGGTCCTCTAGCCATCTGTTAAGTCATTAAGTCATTCTGTTTTTTTTTTAATTTATTTCTAATACTCTTTAGAATCTGTTTCTGAATCCCAAGAAGTAAAGCCTGTAAACAAACATAGAACTCTATCTTATTCAAAGAAAAGAACGTTCTCAGGATCTCAGAAGCAAAAAGCGACAACAAAAAAGAACAAAGGTAAAATATTGGGTGGTTTGTTTTTTAGAGTAGTTGTAGTTTTGGTTTTAGTTTAAGTCATTGAATGGATTTTAAAGGATTAAATAAGGACATAGCAATAGTTCAATGGAATACTAAATAAGGACATAGCAATAATTCAACAGTAAAAGTAAATACCAAATTAGCATTTTAAAGAAAACAAAGTTTTACATGTAAGTAACTTAGAAAAAAAATGGAATTTATACACAATGAAATTTACTTTCCCTTAGAATCCTTTACACATTATTGTAGGCACTTACAAGTTTTCATATTACAGAATGTCAAAAAATTTTCACTTAATGACATTTAACTCAATTTTTATTAAAACTGTACTTAGTGATTTTTAACTCTAAACCAACAATATAAAAAGGTTGCCACAGGTCCAGGAAAAACCTGAGTTTCATATCTTTCAAAGTTTTTTCTTCAAATGGCACTTATAATATTGTGATTCTCTGAATAAATGACAGTTTATTATTTTAATAAAAAAATTTCATTAAGTAATTTATTATTGATATTTTTAAGGTACTCAGATCTTTTCAAAAGTGAATGGTTTTCAAACTCTAATCTAACATAAAAAAAATCCTCAGTATATAAGTATATAACAAGTCACTGAGGGTGATATTAATGATTTTTTAAAAGTCTATTTCAAAGATCATTTCATTTCCAGAAACCTAAGACAATTTCTACTTTAGGAAAACCTTTGAATGTCTTTGATGGTGATGCAAAAAAAAAAATTATCTTTTGCCACACAGCAATAATATCTTTGCAGACTCAAAGACTATACAATTTGAAGTGATAAAGATTATATGGCAAGGTACTGGGCTTCAAAAAATCATTAAACCAGTTCTCCAGAAAACTTTCTCAAGGAAACTGGTTCAATTTAAGCAACCCTTTTTTGAAAAGTGGAGTTAAAAACTAAAAAATAGGTTATTTTCAATAAACTGCCCTTGCTTTGTTTCTAAACTGTATTTAAATTCTAAGTTTATATTTTAATCATGTTTATGTTCATAGTAAGCTTTTAAGTGTATAAAATTGGATTTATACTGCTCTTCTAAGAACAATATAAATCTTATTACATGATAGATTTCTATTTTTGAAAAATAGTACCACATTTCCAAAGGTGCAAATTAAAATGTGTTCTTTTAAAAAAGGCCTTGGTGGAATATTTTAATATTTTGTTATTTTAAAGCTTGCCTATAGATCCTTCAGAATTTAAACTTTCAGGTGAAAAAGGAAGGAAAATCCTAGAAAATCTTTAACTTTTAATCAAATGTTAGGCTGAAACTCTGCTCTAACAGAATGCTGCTCTAACAAAATACTAAAAAGAACAGTTGTAGTTAGTTTAACTTAAATATGAATTTTTTTAAATGTTGATTATAACTCATTTTTATGGCAATTTAATTATGCAAAGTTATGCTGTTGTCAGATGATGACCTTTCCTTTAGTAAACCAAGTGGAGCACACAAGTATTATAACCAGTGTGTTTGATGGGAAGTTACTCAGTACAGTGCAATGTCTCACTTGCAATAGGGTATGTTTAGGATATATTGAGTAAATTTTTGCCATAAAGAAACTTGTTGCTAATAATGCATCTTTTTTAGCTTTCAAGTCGGTTAGAAACTTTTCAAGATTTATCACTTCCTATACCAAGTAACATATTTATTACTTTTATTTTTTTAAATATTTTTATTTTATAAATGTTTCTAATTTTTCTTCAGTCTTTGAAATTAATTTTAGTACTTTCTCTCTCAGATAAAGAAGAGATATCAAGAATTCACACTCAATATGTCTTACCGTCTTCAAGTACAGTTAGTGACACTGGATGGATTAACATTTTTTGGTATTGGATGAAGAGGCATGACTAATTTCCTAATATTTAATTTTTACTCTATTTTGTCTAAATATTTATTTTGACATGATTTTTATTTTAAAAATTTAGTTGGTTTGTTGGACCAGATATACAACTACAAGATTGTCTGAAAGCGTTTTTCACAAATGACGAGCTAAAAGGTTGTTTTTACTATACCAAAGCATCATAAGAAGTTCTTTTTGATATATTGATATATAAGAGATGCAGACAGATTTTTTAACTTTAATTTGAAAAAAAATCTGATCTATATTTTTCATTTACAATTATTTTTTTTGAATCTGAAGTGCAAAGACAAATTTGATGTTATAACAAATATTTAGAAGCAAAAGTTATTATTGATTATAAACTTGCTCTATTTATCCAATCCTATTTTAAATGTTTTGTTTTTTTTAGGTGACAATATGTACAGTTGTGAGAAGTGTAAAAAGTAAGTTTTTTAAACTCATTTTCACAGATCAAGCAGAACAAACATGTCAGATTATGGCTGTTATTAAAACTGCAGTTTATAATTTTGTTCTAATTTCAAAACTATCTTTTACAATCCATATTTATACACCATCACAATTTACACACCATTTCAATAGTTTTTTAATAATTATTTTAATGATTTACTGTCTGTAATTTACTGTTGATCTGGCTCTAAATAAGGCAAATTGTACCAAATTACCATTACTTTGATCGGTTCTTTAAGTTGCATAGGTTTTACGTTGTTGGTATTAGTCTTTAAGTTATGTTATATAGGTTTATGTTCTTGGTAGTAGTCTATACATTTATCTAAGGTTGCGAAATGGAATAAAGTATTCAAGAGTTAATTCATTACCTGAAGTAAGTAATGTGTTAATTTGTGATATAGGCTGCAGTTTGTTTTAAAAAATCTATTTCTTATTATTTCTATTTATTCTTAATAATTATTGAGAATATTTAACATTTTCTTGGTTAAGGTATTATGCATTCATTTGAAAAGATTTCGCCATGAGCTGTTCTATTCTTCAAAGATTAGTACTTACATATCTTTTCCTCTCCGTGATTTAGATATGGAAATGTTTCTTTCAAAAGGTCATCTATTTTAACTGCTATCTGAAATTGTAAATTTGTTTTTAAAAAGTTGCAGTATTATAATAAATTCTTTGTTAAAATTTATCTAAAATTATTTTAGACTGTCACAAGTCATCTTCTTGTTCAAAATATGATCTCACCGCAGTTATAACTCACTTTGGTTCAGTCGGAGGCACGTGGTTCTTTTTTTTCCAGTTTTTTTTTTCAGGCAATATTTATATACCGTGGTGTTTAAAAAAAAATTAGTTAATAAAGACTTTTTTGGTTAAAGCTTATTTAAAGTATCATTAAATAAAAACTAAAGAAGATGTTGATTTTTATCTTAATTTTAAAGAAAATTCTTAAATAAATCTTGCACCAACCAGGAATCGTGCTGAAACATAAAATTATTTTATAAAATGTAATTGAACACAATAATAAATTAAATTTGTAAAGAAATTGCAATAAAACAAAATTAGCACAACACGAAATATTAAAATTTGGTTTAAAATATTCTTCACTTGCTTTTTTTCACAAGCTATGCATCTCTTTTACATTGATTTAAGAAAATTGTTACAAATTTTGGTCGGAGCTCTTCTCCAAATGGTATCTAGTTTCTGTTTTCTTTGACCAATTCTTTGTTCATCAAAGCCCAAATAAATTCAATCAGACTCAAATCCAGTGATCAGCTTGTTAAAGCACCAAATGTATTTCACTTTCTTTTATCCAAGCTGACACCATTCATTTTGATAAATTACCATGTGCACTAATAAAATCATTCAGTTATTCATTTTCTCTATGTGGATGTGTTGGTTGACTTGACCTGTATAGATATTACACAAACCTACTCCTTTAAAATTAAAACATCCCCATTTACTAACTTCCACCTCATGACCTTGGTAGTTCAAAATGATTACTATACTTTTCAGATTTAAACCTTTTAACTAGAACTTTTAGAGTATTTTTGATGTAGACCTAAAATTAATAAACCAATTGCTTTCACCAAATGATTTGCCATTGAACCACTTTAGATATGTTTTTTTGGTCATTATTTTTTCGAAAATCACCAGCTTAAAACCAACTGAAATAATTTTTAAACTAAGTTATCGATTTGGACAACTTTTTTAGATTTAGGTCCTATATATAGTAAAGTTGAGTGTTTTAAATTTTCAAAAATCAAACTAAAAGTGGGTTTTTGCGGAATTTTTATTTTCTGCTTCCGTCTAAAAATATATGCAGATTTATTTGGTCTTATACTAATTAACCCTTTTGTTAAAATCCAATTATTTTTCAAAGAACAAATAATTAAAAAATGAAAGTAAAATATATATGGATAGGGATTTAAAAAAAAAAAAGCTCATTTTTTTGATCATTTTTTTCCTTTTTTTTTAATTTAAAAAAATAACACTTATCTGTATAAAAATTATGTCTATAATTACATGCACAACTGTATAAAAGTAATAGTAAATAAATAGCTATTATATATTATATATTTCTATATAATTTTTGAAAAAGTATTCTTCTATTCTTTCCTTAAAATATTTAGGTGGCCATTATATTGCTCATGCTAAAAATTATATTAGTGGCAAGTGGTATGAATTTAATGATTCACAAGTCACTGAAGGTAACATTCAAACTTTAATTCTACTGTTGCTGAAAGTTTTTAAATTTTTACTTTTATAATTAAAGTAGAAATCATGAATTTAAAAAAAAATTGATTTAAGATTAAACTAGTTTATTATAATTATTAATGATAGTTAAACTAAAAAAAGCTAAAAAAAAAAAATTGTGTTTAAAAGATAGTAAGAAAAACAAAGATGGCAGCATGGGAACATAAGTGAATAAATACAAAATGGATTTAAATTTATGAACCTGCACCAATCTGATAGTTGTTCAAATGTGTCAGCTGTGTTAATGAGTTTTTGTTAATTGACAACATTTAATTTTTGGTTTGTCTTTATTAGTTTCGGAAACTTCAGTGTTAAATACAGAGGCCTATGTATTATTTTACACTCTTAAAGACAACACTGCTGATGTTTTTCGTAAAGATATCAACGCTCAGCTTAAATCAAATAAGGTAATTATTAAAAATAATTCAATAAATTTCAATATTTTTTGCACTACATTGTTTTATGTAAATCAATCTGGAAATTCAGATTTTACAATTGTTTTATATTCTTTCTATATATAGAACTTTAAAGAAAAATATTTTTTCTATATACAGAACTTTAAAGAAAAATATTACATATCCTCAGAATGGTTTACTAAATTTAATGCATGCATAAAGCCTGGTATGTCTTTTTTTTAAACCAATATTTAATTTGTCTTGTAAATTCTCCTAGGCTATCATAGTATTGCAAAAATATTGTTGAAATTGTGATTTTTTTTTTTTTTTTTTCTTTTGCCAATTATTAGGAACTTTTAGCAAAGTAGGGCTCAAATTAAGAATTTAGCAATTGCCATCCATGATTACATTTTACATGTTGATGTTGAATTTTTTTTTTTCATCATTTTTTATTTATATAACTTTTTTTTTCATTTAGTACTTTTTTTTCATTTAGTAGCTTATTTTGAGATTTTTTTTATCCAAAGCATTGCCACGTTGAAGTTTTAGTTGTTGATTCTATTTTAACTATAGTTGTTTAAACTAACCATATAAAAAAATCATAAGAAAGTAATAATTATTATGTAAAATAAAGTTCATTGATTTTGAAAAAAGTGCAAGGATTGGATTACTTAATCACTTGACATTCTTGATACAATTTTATTTCAAAGCTGCAAAACAGGTACATTATAGTCTTACTATTTTTTTATATTATATAGACAAATATAACTACATAAAGCCGTTTAGAAAAACACATTTTTTACATATTTTTGCTCTCTCCCCATTTTATAAAGAAAGAGTGCAACGATAATATGAAAAATCTTAGTGATTTTTTCATACTAATTTGAGCCCTGCAAGGTGGTATTTGGTCACAGCATGTTAAAGTATTGAAGTGAAAGTTAGGATTTTAAATTTAAAAAGTGTTTTTCTTTCATATAGGACCAGTTACAAACTACAATATACTTTGCAAACATTCAGGTATTTGTTAAGTTAAAAAATTTTCTTTTGAGTAATTCCTAATCAATCTTTTTTTTAAAAATTAAATCCTATGACTCTGTTATTTTTTAAACTAGCAGTAGTACTTATATGTAAAATTCATAAATTATGACCATTTATAGATCTAAAATTACATTTACATCCAATTAAGTTACAAAAAAAGTAAATTAGCAATAAAGTAAGTTAGTAATAAAGCATATTTTATAGTTAAATCAGAATGGTAGCAACCTGCAAGGATTAAGATAATATTGCACGGAATACTTTTTTTAGTCGCTAAATAATATATATCATCATCAGAAAATAAATGCAACTCAATCTCATTCATTATTGCTACTGCTATATTCTTTAACAGATCTGAATATTGGTAACCAAATTTTTTTTCTGCTAGTTTCTTTTTCTTTCAATGATCTTTCAATGTTTCATAGATAGTGCAATGGAAAGTAGTAATTTAAAAACAATGTTTTTAAATTACTATTTTCCATTGCACTATCTATGAAACAATGAAGACCACAAAGATTACAAATGTCTTTGTAATCTTTGTGGTCTTCTTCAGCAGTTCCTTTTTTTTTTTCAAAACCTTGACAGTTCAAAATTATTGGAGCCCTAAAAATTTATTAGCTTTCATTTAATTTGGCTGTCAGCAAGATCTCTTACTCTTTCTGCACTTGTCATACATTTTTCCTGGCTCTAAATTCAACTCAGCATTCTTGTAAAAATATCAACCACCTTCATTTTCGATCTTTGGTTTCGATGTTAATCACACTTAAAAGAGAGGGATAACTCAAACTCTAAAACTATCTTTTGATTTTTGCTCTTTAGCAGATTTTTGTCAAGGGACTTCATATGAGGGATATATAGCAATTATTCCAAAAGTGTCTTTTTCATAGTTTTAATTGATGTTGATTTATAATAATCATTCCAGAAACAAACTGCCTACTTTTAGAGAAGCTGAAAAGCTTTTTTCCTTGATCCTAGGTTGCAATCTTCTTGATTTAATATTTAATTCTCAGCCTAGAGATCATGCTTGCTAACTTTTGCAAGGTTCTACAGTTCATTTTTCTATGCATTAGCAATCACAAGTCTGTAATCTGTGGCTATATATATATGAATAACTTATGAATAAATAGATAATTTAATAAATAATCCTTTGCATTAATTTTTGTATTTTTTTAGCTTTTTCCCATTTCATTTTGTTACTTGATAAATTATGGTCACCATTTTTACACATGGGAATTTTTTTCTCCTTCACTGTTTTCTCTTCACAGTATCTTCTTTTAGGCATTTATGTTAGGCTTTTGTAGTTTATCTTTTAATGATCTTCTTTAGATGATCAGACTAGAAAAATCAAACAATAAATGCCACCTGTGCATGTTCTTACAATTGGTAATGTTTCTTTTGGAACAAAATGCAAAATGGCAAACTTTAGAGATGTGTAAGATTTTAAGAAATAGTCATAATTTTAGCAGGATTTAAAGGCTAAAATTTTAAAATATTTATTGGGTACTACTACTGGTGTAAAAATGAACAGGTTCTGGTTAAAAGGATTGCATGCCCTGGGTGAATTAACATAAAATGATTATAGTGTTATTGTCATTGAAATAATCCAACAGTTATAATCATTATTACCTTACAACTCTTTTAGCTGTAAAAATATCCTTATCTCTTAATGTTGAAGATTTTGTTGTTGCTGTTCCAAAAGCTGTTTCTCAAAATTTAATAAAAAGGTGAACAAAATTTGAACTTTTATGTAATTTTTGTTGATTTTTATGTAATTTTTTTTTTTTTTTTTTTTGTTGATTTCATTGCATTTGCAAATCAAAGTTAGAAAGTTGAATTGATTAAATCAATTTTAAACACATAAAATTTAATCATGGTGCAAACGGAATAAAAAAATGCTACTTTTGTTAATGATTTGAAAATATAGTGGTTGCAGTTTTTGCTGAAAGTAGCTATCATATCAGCAAACAAACTTATCCCAGAAGTCTGAACTGGCTTCTGAAATGCTTATGAAAGCTTCTGAGACAATTTCATTTGTTGTTTAATGGTTTTTTTTGTAAGTTCATATAAAAAAAAAAGGCATGAAAAGCATCATCCCTTGAACTTTTACATGTTGCAACTCCTGCTGCTGCTGTCAAAAAGTTTGTAAGGTGTTAGGTTTTTTAAATTTTAAGAGAAAAAGTGAAATAAAATAAAAATGAAATAAAATGAAAAGTGAAATTGATTGCTTGTTTTTAAACATCTGAGGCAAAAGTGTGAAACAGATACAAAACATAATGGCTAAAAAATATTTATTACCCAACAGAGTAAACTTAATACATTTAGTTTATATTCATAATATGTCCTTCATGTTATCTTTTCTACATATTTGGCATTCACTCTATTAAATTCTTAAACTATTATAAAATCATGCTTCTTGTAGGTTCTCTCACAATTGGTGGTTGCCTTATGATTAAGCACCAGTGTTACTGTACTGAAAGTAAAAAAAATTGAATTAAAAATTTTCCGTAAAAGTAAAAATGCATATGACCCAAAATAAAGTAAAAATGTGTAATACACATATTTACTTTATTTTGGGTCACATGCATTTTTACTTTTACGGAAATTTTTTTTTTATAAGAGCTGCATTAAAGAATTTTGATTTTTAAGTTTTTATTTGTACTTTGGTAATGCCAATGCTTACTTGTGGTTTTCAAATTTACATTTTCTGGTCCAAATAACCTTTGATAGAATGCTCTATAGAATACAAGATGTTTTAGGTGTCCAGGCTATTATCTTAAACTCATTTCTTTCCTGTTTTTGAAGGAGGAAATTATTACATAGCTTGGATGTATTCTTAGGGTCCTTATCTTGCTTAAACTGAGCATTATTTTTAAGGATATTAATAGGGGATTTTTAAATTTTAGCATATTGTAAATCAGCACTGCTGGCAATATTTGTCTAAATGAAAAATCAATAACCATTTGAAGTAAACAAAAACCAATAAGAATAGAAAATGGGATTCATGACAATGTTCTGAAATCAGTTAGAGATAAACTAATTTTTCTTGGTTTTTAAATAGCAGGCCAAAGTATTTAAAATGTAGTTCATCAACAACAAAACAAGTTTTTTCAAAGAGAATCTCATAATTTAGATTTTCTGTAAATTCATTTTATTCTGCATGATATTCTGTATGATATTCTGTAAATTTATTTTATTTACCAAAGTTTCTGATGATTGAGTTTTTGTTTCATGGTAACGAGGTCCATTTCTTCCCTTAGTTAATTTTTTGTTTCTTTGTTTTTTTTTGTTAACTAGCTGCATTAATTTTTGTTTTTGCTAATTTAAGAAAATGTTCACTGGTCTCTAGTATCTGTGTTGACTCATATTTTGTAAGGGATCGATAAGAAATAAGTTTATAATTTATAGTCAATTATTGTATTTTTGTTGAAATATTTTTTATGATTTTCTGCAGATTTGGAGGTGGTCCAGAAATAAAATCTCTTGCTGCTTGTGGAACCTGCCAAGTATTTTCTTTTTTGTGATATTCTTATGCTTCCTTTCTTTAAAAACAAAAATGTAGAGGATTGCATTTTTGTTAAGTAAAATGTTTTTAAGTTTGTTTATGCTCTTTTAAACATTTTCTTTAATAACTGTGCTTACAAAACATTTTATAGGAATTGGCAAATAGAGGCAAATTAGAATTAGATACTTTCACAAAGGTATTTTTTTTAAAGAAGTTTAATTTTCACAAAAATTTCTCAGATTCTTTACTAACAAATTAAACAAGTTCAGGTAAATGTGACATTTATTGATATTAAAATTGCATAATAGAAGTAATAGAAAGATGTGTGTCATTGTCACTTTTAATGATATACTAATAATATTTACTATTAATATACGCATAGTATAATACATGTCTACAAGTAAATCATATTACTTAAGTCATGTTTTAATGTGAAATTTGTTGTTTAGTTGCATGACAAATTTGTAAATGAAGAAAATTCCCAGGTTACTTTCAAGTTAAGTATTGAGTGGTATGAACAATGGTATGCGTTTGCTTCAGGGAAACAACTTGGTTAGTGCGTCTTTTTTTTTTTTTTTTTTTTTTGCATAAAAAACAGTTTTAGTTTTCAGTTAATTTTATCTTTTCTTATTTGATTATGCAGAGCCACCTGGACCAATAAATAATGAAGCATTATTAGAAGAAAAACATTCAACAGAAAAAAAAGGTTGGTGTATTTTATTGGTAATGTATTAAAAAATTCAGGGGTAAAAGTCTGTTAGTAAGTTGTACAAAAGAGATGAAGTAGTTTGTCAAACAGTTACCCCCCAGCTGCATTTGATGCCCCATTGTCAAGTTATTTTATTCTCGATCAGGAATCAAACTTTTAGTAAATATTTGATTTTAATTTTTTTTTCTTTAAATTAAATTTTCAGGTGGTTACTGACTCAACCTTGTTTGTTTCTTTTTTTTTTAAGTAGCTAATACAATCAGAATAAGTTAATAAAAAAAAACTCTTAAACAGTAACCAATGACAACAGTTGAAAAAGAATGAGAATATCTCTTTTATTAGTTTTTGCTTTGTAACCTTTAAGCTTACTGTTAGAAATCAATTGGAGGCTCAGTAGACATCTGGGGTTGCATCATATTTGAAGTTCGAGATCTCCATTAAATAAGTCGAACTGACTCTTAACTAACTGTTTATAAAGATGTCGTAAATAATTTATATATAATGACAAATGTTGTCACATACACAACATAATGATAAATATTTTAACATACACTGTCCTCCAAAACTAAGAGAACACAAAAATAAAATGCTTTCCCAGGAAATAAAAACGTTTAATATAATTGTAAAATCTGGAGGATTAAAAATAACTGAACGTTTGGAGAGACAATATATTTTTAAACTAGTACAAAAGCAAGAGTGTCTATGCTTCTCCACCAACAGAATATATAATAAAAAAGAGGTCTGTGGAGAGCACGCACCAATAAATTGCCCATTAACAATAATAACAATAATTAAGTTACAAATACCACATTTAACAACACCCACATACAGTAATAAAATAATAAATATCACTTTCAACATGCTTCTTTACAATAATTAATTTTTACTATCACTTTTAACACACTCCTCCCTGTTGACTTGTCAACAATATTTTTCTTTTAATTGTCTTAGATATTGTCCATCAAGTGCTGCCTGTCGGGTTGGACGTTTATTAATTGACCTGAGCGCCGCATCATTCTGCCCAATCTCGGTTTCAACTGCACAGACATTTTTCTTCGAACTATCTTTATCTTTGTTATCTTGTTCAATATCGATCTCCAGAGGAATTAATTTTTGGACCGGTCGGAAACATATCTTGGATGTTCCTTTATTCGATATAACCTTTAATTTAGCTCCACGAATCGCTTTGTCTTTTCCTTCAATAACTTCCACAACTCTTGCCATTCTCCACTGACTTCGAGGTGTCATATCTTTGTCATTAATTAACATAATATCATTTACTTTTAGTACCTTTTCTTGTTTATTATCATTAAACTTATTATATAAATGTTGTTGTTTTAATTCATTCAGATAAACCTTACTGAAACGCTTTCGATAATCATTAATTACGTTCTTTAAGTAGATGGCACGTTTCTTGATATTAACCATATCAAAACATAAATTTGATTCCACATTATTCCTTAATATATTTCGTCCATACATCAAGTGAAAGGGAGTAAGCACTTCTTCATTATCATCTTCACTCATGTAGACAAGTGGTCTACTATTAATTACAGATTCGATATCGCATAAAACTGTTTGCAGTTCTTCATAAGTAACGAGTGATTTTCCCATAACCTTCAATAGTGGTATCTTAACTGATCGTACCAATCTTTCATAAAATCCTCCCCACCAAGGGGAAGCAGGTAGTATAAATTTTTGAATAATCTTATTATTTAAACAAAACTTTTTTACTTCAATCGATTTAAATGTTTTAAAATTGTCACAAGTAATGCTATCAGGTATGCCCCTGCGTGCAATAAAGCGTTTGAGTGCTCGTAGAAAAGCAGGGATCTTCATGTCAGGAGTTAATTCCAGATGAGCAGCACGACTAGACGCACAGGTCAAAATCAAAACGTAAACCTTAGATACCGCATCAGTTTTTAAATAACTTTTTACATATAAGGGTCCAGCAAAATCTATGACAACAGCTTGAAACGAAAACATAGAAACATTAACACGATAATCGGGTAAGTCAGGAGTTTGGGGAGGCAGCATTGTTCTTCCATTAATCTTCTTACAAATAACAAACTTACACTGAACATTCTTGACAGTTTTTCTTCCTTTAATAATCCAAAACCTTGCTCTAACTTGACTTAATGTCATTTCAATACCATGATGCATAACACGTTCATGGGCGTCACGAATAATTAACACTGTAAAATAGCTATGTATTCCATCACGTAAAATAATCGGATATTTTTCATTATAACTCAGTATCGAATTTCCAAATCGTCCTTTTAATCGCAATATATTTTGTTTGTCAGTAAACAACTTCAGGGATGAACTTAGCTTCTTGTAGTTATCTTGATTTCGTAAATAAAACTGTTCAACTAATAACCATAAATTAAATGCCATATCATATTCATCAAGTGTCAATATATTTTCTTTAATTATTCCATTGTTCTTCTTAATTGTTTTTATCAAATTACTTGCAAATCTATTCACATATCCAGTTACCATTATAAGTCTGTTCAATGTGCTAAACTTCTTAATATCTATCAGAACACCAATATTACCACTACTCGCAGCCTCAACCATATTTACTCTACTCTCGTTTATCCTATCTACACCCTTCGACTCAATCAGAACTTCATCCACATTTAAACTATTCTCACCATCAAACAATCCTACTTCAACCTCCTCCTCACATAAAAATTTAGGTCCAGATAACCAACTATCACTCAATAGCTTAAAACAAAACTTACGAGTTGGAACATCTGCTGGATTCTCCAATCCTGCTACATGCCTCCATTTCTTCCTCCCAACCTCTTTCCTAATCACAACTACACGATTTTCCACCCAAGGTTTCCAAGTTTTCTCCTTCCCTTTAATCCAATACAAAGCCACTTCAGAATCTGTCCAACAACTAACATTACTAATAATTATTCGATTTTCTATTACTCGTTTCACTTCTCCTGCTAATTTGCTCAACAACAAACAACCCAACAGCTCTAACCTAGGAACAGACAACTCTTTCAATGGAGTTACCTTTGTTTTGGCTGCCAAAAAAAATACTCTCACAGCAACACTCGTCTTAACTCTTAGATAAACAACTGCACAATATATCTCTCTTGAGCTATCACAAAATCCATGTAACTCTGCCGAAATTATTCTCTCCTCAACTCTAACAAACGCAAATCTCTTTACTCTTAAAACACTCAACTCCTCAACATTTCTCAACAATTCTTTCCACTTAAACTCAATCTCTCCACTCACACTCGCATCCCACTCCTTTTTATCTCTACACAAAATTTGAAATATTGTTTTTAGTCTGGCTGTTATAGGCGAAACAATGCCTAATGGATCGTAAATTGATGCCGAAATTTTCAAGATATTCCTTTTTGTTGTTTTAAGTTCCAGTGACATTTTTATAAAGTCATTAAATTGAAAAATAAATTCATCATTTTTCGAGTCCCATTCAATTCCTAAAACTCTTTTATACTCATAATCGCTTTTACCCAATTCTGTTTTTATTTCCTTATTTCTTATCATTTTCTCATTAAAATCAAAATAGTTTTGTAATTCTTGGCTATTTGTTTTCCATTTCCTTAAATTGAAACCACCTTCAGACATAATTGCTTTAGACTTTTTATAAAATTCTTTACCCTTCGTTACACTTTCCGTTCCAGATGTGACATCATCAACGTATAAATCTTCAATGAATCTTTTTACAAACTTACCATTAGATTTTTCATATTTTTTGATGTGATGTCTTATTGTTCCATTTAATAAAAAAGGACTACTAGTCAGTCCAAATACTACTCTTAAAAATCTATAAACAATCAATTCTGAGTCCTGCTCTACATCCACATTTTTATACCAGAGAAATCTTAAATAATCTTTATGCTCACTAGAAATTTCTATATTTAAGAAAGCTTGTTTAATGTCTGCTAATATGGCAATACAATTTAATCGGAATCGCAGTAGTGCATCAAATATTTTGGATAACAGATTTGGCCCTGAATATAGACAATCATTCAAGGACAATCCATTGTTAGAACAGGAAGCATCAAATACTGCTCTTATCTTAGTAGTTTCCTTATCTTTTCTTAAAACTGGCCTGTGCGCTAGGTAGTGTGCTTTTCCTGATTCCTTAGCGATTTCATTCTCAGGTACTCTTTCAATAATTTTATTCGTTTCGTATTCTTTAAAAATAGCGTCATAATCACTTAACAAATTCTTATCACGCAATTGCCTTTTTAACCTATTCAGTCTAACCTCACAAATTTTATAGTTATCTGGTAAACAATCGTGATCTGGTTTAAAGGGAAGCTTAGTTACGTATCTCTCACCGTTATGCATAATATCATTTTTGAATTTATGTATTACACACTCATCAGTGGATTCCATTTTCTCCACACTCCAAAATTTTTGTAAATCACTTCTTAGTTCATCAATCTCACTGTGCACATCTTCCACACTCTCGATTAAATTAGCATCAACGCGTAAATTCATGATTACTTTCTTATTAACATTTTTTACAGAAGGCATTGGGCCACTTAACACCCGTCCTAGAACAGAGGAAGAAGCCACAGGACAGCCCTCGACCCCTCTAATAACATTACCTGTCATAAATTTATGGTGCAAATCACACCCTACCAATAAGTCAATAGGAAAATCTTTGGAACCATCATCATAATCAGCTAGAATTAACTTTGAAATATGCGGGTAATTTTTGCACGCTCGAGATATCTCTTGCCTCTGCAAAGGGCTACAAATAACTGGCACACATAGAGCCTCGACATACACATACAAATTAGCATTTCTATGTTTTACCTTAAGTTGAACAACATCGAGCTTTTTAACTCTGGAATTATTAAATTGACCGAATGTTTTTATTATTATAGCTTCTTTCCTTATAGTTTTTAATTTCAATCTTTCACATACATCTTTGGTAATATAAGACCTCTGACTACCGCTATCAAATAATATTCTGAATACTCCACACTCACTCTCTGAATTAAAAAACTTAGCCTTTGCTGTCTGTAGCAAAATGCTATCAGACACACCTACGAGAGTTGCACTAGTCTGGGTTTGCTTCTTATTGCAAATAGAGATGTGGTGTTTTCCATTGCATTGAAAACATGAATAGTTAGAATGACAAAATTTTGATATATGACCTAATTTTACACAGATGAAACATCTCTTTTGCTTTTTTAGAATTTCAATTCTTGAATCTAAATTTGTTACTTTTTAACAGTGAGAAGGCTTATGGTTTTCTGAACAATATACACATTGTAAAATTCTTTGTTCTGGTGCTCTTCTATTTTGTGTATGAAAACCTGATGTTGTAAAGTTATTTTTATTTCTATAATTATAAGAAGAATTTTGCTGTGCATTTTTGTTTAAAGAATCGTATTTGAAATTTTTATGTTCATTTTTATCATAATTTGATTTTAAAAGATATTTGGCACAACACTCTTTAGCTTGTAGTTCTTCATTGTAATATTGTAAAAGTCTATCTAAAGTCCACAACTCTCCGGCAAATTTTCTAGAAATTAAAATCAAAAGTTCATCAGGCAGTTTCTCCTTAAGGATAGGAATTAACAAACAGCCGTAACTTGCTGTTTCAATTTTTAGAGATCTAAGATTACGTACGCAGCTCTCTATATCATTATAAAGTTTTCTTAATTCTTCTAGATCATTTAAATCTTTAATTTTCCTTATTTTTAACAAAGAATCCATATGTGCAGAAACTAAAACTTGTGTATTCCCGTATCTATTAGTCAAGATTTCAATTGCCTCTTTATAATTTTCTGAACTGAGTGAAAGTCCTGAAATAGTAGCCAATGCTTGGCCAGACAAATATTTTTTTAGATAGTTAAATCGATCTATATCATTTAAACCTTCATGCCTATGAATTGATAGATTAAATTGATCCCAAAAACCCTGCCAATCTAAGGGATTCCCATTAAAAACTGGCAATTCTAACTTAGGTAAAATACGCTTTGATTTATTTAAGCTTTTAACAGAATCTTTATCTGAGTCATTTATTTTTATACTTTTTAATTTTAGTGTCACTCCAACCATCAACTCATGATAACACTCAACTATTTTCGCACTCTCCAAAACATCATTTTCAATTTCCTCTTAATCTAAATTATTTAATATTTCCTCATCAATATTGTTTAATCTCTCATAATTCTCGCTTAAATTATTTTTTAAACCTATTAATTTTGTATAGTTTAACTCCTCACTCTCTAATTCCTCTCTTATTTCGCTCAACAAGTTTCCAAAACTTACTCGTAACGCTCTCCTTCTCGCTACTTTCCTTCCTAATGCGGCTGCCATTTTTAAATAAATATGCACAACAACTCAGAATAAAATCAAATTTTCGTCACAATCAACACCTTCAACAATTAAATTCTAATTCTATCAAATTCTTCCCAAACAATATCACAAATAACAAACTCCACTTACTTCAATGTTCAATAACTCAAATTTTACTTAACTCTTCATAAACTTCTTTCTTTAATCATTTAATTCGGTAACTCTTCATAGTTTTTCATCGGGCGCCATGTAAAATCTGGAGGATTAAAAATAACTGAACGTTTGGAGAGACAATATATTTTTAAACTAGTACAAAAGCAAGAGTGTCTATGCTTCTCCACCAACAGAATATATAATAAAAAAGAGGTCTGTGGAGAGCACGCACCAATAAATTGCCCATTAACAATAATAACAATAATTAAGTTACAAATACCACATTTAACAACACCCACATACAGTAATAAAATAATAAATATCACTTTCAACATGCTTCTTTACAATAATTAATTTTTACTATCACTTTTAACAATAATTATAAAATAGTTTTGACTTAAAAACCTTTTTTTATTTCCTAATAAATGTGGAAACTTTCTTGTTCTGTTATCACTTGTGTGACTCTCTTTTAACTGTTTTTTTTGTATGAATGCAAAGCGGTATAAAAATAGCATTTCAAAACAAAGGGGACTTTTATGTTAATAGCGGTAAACTGTAAAACAGCATTTTAATCACAAATTATTCATTTTGAAACTGAGTTTTAGTTTCTTCCTTGGTTAAAACCTTCCCTTAAGATAACAGTTTAGTAATTAGTCTTTTATGTTGCATAAACCACAACATGAGAAAATTAATGGCATGTAATAAATGTAATAATATTTTCAAACAAAAAATCATCGATGATTATAATGCTGAAACAGCACAAAGTGAATTATGTAAAAAGTATAAAATGTCAAAAGTGGTTATAAGTTGAGTAGTTAAAAAATGTAAAACCAAAGGAACTGAGAATTTAGGTGAATGGCAGAAGAAAACTACAACTCATACTGATCGTAAAATTATTTGGTGCATTAAAAAGAATCCACTTGCTAGTGCCAGAGATACAATTTACCAATTTAAAACTTAATATCTTAGAAAATACAGCAGTATTTAGATAATGCAGGGTTGTATAATTATTGTGCAGCAAAAAAGTCATTTATATTGGCAAAGAACCAAAAAGTACATTTGGAATTGAATGGTAGAACAGTGGAGACAAGTATTATGGTCCGATAAGTCAAAGTTTAACATGAAAGATTTGGTTGGTAAACGAAGTGTGATAAGACCAGTTTTGCCACCCCAATATTTCACAGTTACACTATTGGAACCATAAAATATGGGGGTGATAAAGGCTTGAAAGTTTGGGGGTGATAATATTGGCATTATATATCGGCTATATCAATCAAATGTCAATATAATGGTCGCAAACATGCTTTTAGTTCGTATGTCAACGCGTGTGGGGAGTTATTATGCAATTATTAACAATTAGCAGCTGCTAGCTTTTGCTATTTGTTAGTAATTAAGGGTGGCTTTGCTTTGTTTTTATTTCAATAAAAAAGTTAAGAGAAACTAATGAAAATTACAAACCCCCCTGTAAACTTCAATATTAAGCAAACTTTTTAAAATACTTTAAAAGAAAAATTGACAAATCTATCACCAAACATTTCTGAAATTCTAAATACAGAGGCATGGGCATGATTTTGTGGTGTTCGAGACAATTCCCCGAATCCCCCCTAGGGTATGGTTCCTAAAAACCTTTTCAACTTTTTTTATTTTATATTAAATTAGATCAAAATTCATTGAAAAATTTCACATTGCATCAAAAGAAAGTTTTTCGATTAAAAACTAAGACCATTTAAAGTTATTTCAGGGGGTAGTTGGAGGTAATTTTAAGCTTTGCATGGTTATAAATCTTAAACGAAAAGAGATTTTTTGATGAAATTTGAAATCTGTCAATGAATTTTGATCGAGTTTATAAAAATTTATGATTAAAGGAGACGTAGTTCTAGGAAGAGGGCAGTTAGGGGGCGGGGGGGCGGGTTTGGTTTAGCTCCAATCACCCTAATTTTTTGCAAGTCATCCTCATTCGACGCCAGTATCAACATACTAGAAATCTGAGTATTCCCCCTTGCCTCTTAGTTACCTATCTTGAACAACAAAGTTCCGGGGCACTCCCCTAAAATATTTGATTTCTCCCTAAGCCCCCACTAAAAAAAGTTGTCTTTTACATTTTTTGAATGAGGAAATGTTTTCTGATGAAAATAAAAAATTTCTGGGGGAGGTGTTACAAGGTCTTAGAGCATGTTCCTATGCACCGTGAGGGCTCTGTGTGTGTGTGCACGCGCGCGCGCGTGTGTGTGTGTGTGTGTGTGTGTGTGTGTGTGTAACAGTTAAAAGTCTTTCTAAAGGTCTTAAAAAGATTGAGATTTGGTTTTAAGTTTTTTTACGAAAGGAAAAAAACTTGCTCAAAAATTTTAGCAGCAATTTTGATTTGGGCATCGTTGTATATATTTACATAATACCATTGTTTGAAAATTTATTTAGATAAAACTTAATGATTATATCTTTGTCAGGTTCTTCGTTTGGTTGCATTTCTGAAGAAGTTTGGAATTTCTTTTTCACGAATTACGGGGGTGGCCCTGCAGTGCGTGTCCAAGAAACTCAGAGTCAAATCTAATACTGATTTTTCCTTAGATGTTCATATGGAATAACAAGGACATTAGATTTTTTTGTTTTTTTGTTTTTTTTTTGTTTGTTTGTTTTTGCACTTATTTATGATTTTTTTGTTTATTTGTTTTTGAATTTGGTTATAGCGTTTTCTGCGCTAATGGTGAAAATGTTATATATATCTATACATAGTTAAATAAGGCGCTTCGAAGAGTTGTGAATAAATTAGGATTTATTTATGTTTTGTGTTATTTTTTATATTTTATTTCAATGAAGCGTGTTATTTGTTATTTAAATTTTAAAAAATTGAAATCCCAAAGAATGATAATAAATATAGTCTAAAAATAAAAAATCTTTTCTTGACTAAAATCTTTCAACTTTCCCGACATATTGCCACCGAAAAAAATTGTGCGTTGCATTAAAACGTGGATAATTTACCGTCATTTTTTTTTCTCAGAAAGATTTTATAAGTATCTTTGCGAATACTTACAACCTATTGCTTGTTGAAGCAATAAATATTTGCTGTTGATCGACTGTAATAATCATTTTGAGTGGAGCTAATTCATAGTCACGTGCTTCAATAAGGAGATCTTTTATCAAACTAGAGATACTTTGCTACTTCATATTTAGACTTTTAGCGATCGGTGAGATAGCAATTTCATGTAAAATTTAGAGTTTATCATTTTTTACATGCATTTTAAAATTACATATTATTGATAAAAAAAATTGAGTGAAAGTCGGTGGTCAACTAGATTTGGTGAAATTACTGAAGATTTAACTCACAAAGACTATTCTTGAACCGTGGCTAAGTTTTTGCTAATGTTTGAGATCATTATGAAAAAAAAAAAAAAAAAACGAAAGTAAATGACTAAATTTTTGTTGTTGTAGCTTTGATATCTTAGATATATTCAGCTTTGTTGCAATAATGTTGCATAAATGTTGCGTTCATACTTGATTGCTTTTCCACATTAGTTTTGCAAACTTTCCCAATTTTTGTGATTTCTTTACAATAACACGTGTAACAAATGTAAAGTAACTCGTTTGAATAGGAATTTTCCTAATTTTAACATTTCCGACGTGGTCATTTAAACAAGATTTATCCTATCCAAATCGGGTTGCTAAGTGGTTGCCAAGTAGAATTGCTTAAACACAATTGCTTAAACAATCTACGAAAATTGAAACCCGAGGTATCAGTTTGTGTAGAGTATTAAGTATAGAGAGTATTGTGTAGAGTATTATGCAAAGAGGATAAGGATACTGACTCACTATGTAACTGGAATAGTGAAGAAACGTTCTTGTTAAAAATTTTTTTTTCAATCGAGTTTGTGCAATGCCATTTTTAGAAATGCACAAATACTTGAGCAAAAAGAAAAATTTATTTTGCAAAATTTCGTAAAATATCGATTTCATTTTTATTCTTTATTTTGTAACTTGATGTGCATTCATTTTCATCTCAGCTTAAGTTAGTTCAATTTATCATTTCTTTCTTCTATATAAAGTAAAATAAATTAAAAAAAATTCACTTAAAAATTTTGACTTGCTTATCGGGTTTTTCTGGTTTTTTAATTTGAAGAGATTTTATTTTCGAGATAATCTGGGAAACTTTTGAAACATTCTTTTCAAACTTATAGTTATCAAAGATTTTTTCACAAAATACCATCTCTAAATCCTGCCGTTATTGTGAAAATTTTTAGTTGAAGTTGGCGCGATTTGAAAATTATTATTTAAATTTAATTAAATAATTAAAATTTAAAAAAACATCTAAAGAAATATTGCTAAATGTCTTAGTACATTTATGACAAATTTTTTTTCTACGATTTAATATGAAACCAAGTCCCTTCGTTTCCGATTTATTGAGTTATAGATGCATCCCTTAGTTAAGAAAAAATGGGATTGACAAAATTTGGTTTTAACAGTTAAATTCAATATATATTTGTGTTTCCGATTTCTATGAAAACATTTAGATCTAATTGCTAAAAAATATTTTATAGAATAATTCAAGCTTACCAAAAAAGGACCTTTTCACAAATAATATCTTACAAAAAAACAAAGATAAAATGCACATTTCATTTTTGACTTCATTTGCACCATTTCATTCGTCTTTACACTTATATGAGGTTTATTATTAACATAAAGGTGGATAATAAATACATTTAAAAATCTAATTCGCGATATCTGTTTTCTTTATCTTGATAAATTTTTGAACAAACTCGCACCAATTTTATCGATCGTTCACACGGCCATGGACATCTTAATTTTCTGGTGCGGATTGTAACCGATCAGTTCGAAGTCTTCGGATTTGAAATCATCGATGCTTGTAACTTTTCGCTTGATATTTAATCTAGGGAATGGACGAGGGGTTCGACTGATCTAAAAAACACGTGTTGTGAAAGAAATTTTTCATAAGAGACAGGCAAATATTTTTAATAGCCCAGAAAAAGTAGCTGCATATTAATTACTCGGCGATATTAAGTGCATCGTATACTTGTTTTCATCGTTCGTTCGCAGTTAAGCGCGAAACATAATACAGAACATTGGAACGCCCAAAAAACATAATGCTGTTCATACAAATGTTAGTGCTGACGCGTTCTAATAAAAAAAAAGCTGAATTGGTCTTATTCTGAATGATTTTTGGGGCATAGATTTTTGAAAATTTGAAATTAAGGTTCAAGGATATACTTTCAATAGATAATCGTTTTTATTTGTTATTTTTTTCTAAGTGTTTATATGTGTTTAATTTCAATCTTTTCTTATATAATGTTCGTGTGTGAGGCGGAAAAAGTTGAAATGCCATTAAATTTAGTTTTGATATACCTTGAAATGCTTCTGATACCAAATCTTTTCTTCTAAAACAGTTTTGCAACATCTTAGTATTTTGAGCGTTACTGCTGCAAATTTAATGAACGCCCTAATATCGCTGAGCAGTTTATCTCCATTATAACAGAATCATTATTGATGATGTAACAAAGTAGTTATATTAAAAGTAAATAAAATTCTTGTCCGATAATAAAGTTTTGCCGTAAAGATAACCTGTTCTTTAAGAGCAGATATGTGGTTTTGGTACACGTGTGCATCGCCAAGCGTATGAATAAAATCACCAGGCTAAATATAAATATTTTCTTTCATGAAAACTTGATCAGTAATGATAATTGACTGCATGCGACATAGCACAATAGTTACCTTGAGATCACAAACGTGGGCCACAATATACGTGAGCAGAGAGTAACTTGCAATGTTGAATGGAATACCTAAACCCTGAAAGAAAAAAGTTAGCTTTCTACTTTGCATCATGGAAAATGATTTCAAAAGTATTTTCTGTTAGTGATTCAAATGCAATACCATATCGCAAGAACGTTGGTACATTTGGCACGATAACTCCCCATCAGCCACATAAAACTGACAGAATGAATGGCATGGTGGAAGAGCCATTAACGGTATATCTATAAACGAACGATCTTACATTAAAATAAATAATATACTAATATTATACTTTTTAATTTATGACCGAATATTAACTCCTAAGAAAAATAAAAGTGGGGGTTTTTGACACGAAAACGCATGGGGAGACTGCATTATAATTGGAAAGATGGCTTTTTTGTTTAGCCAGTCGGTTTTAAGGTACATTTAAGGTGCCTTATGATTCAAACAGATTGCTAACAAAGTAGATTACGACACCCAATTCGTCGGAGAATCTGAAAACAATCTCAAATGAACAACGATAGGCTTTAGTTAAATATACAAGCATGAGTTGGTTTGTAAGAGGCTACTGCGGCAATAAGCAAAATTATTATTTTTTTAAAGTAAATTATCATAATCTTGTTGACTGGTGTTCGGTTAAAAATGTTGGCGATGAGCAAGCATACGTCAACAAACAAAAAACAACTCAGCGTGATCCAAAAAAAATTTCCGTGACGTGCCGCCTCATAAATTCATTGCAATAGTCAAAGCATATTAAACAAAATCCCATCCTACAGCTTAATCTGTCGTTTTTTAACCAAAAACAATGTGTTAAGACTGGTTAAGACATAAAATTCTGTTAGAACTTCTGCTTTCGAAAATCAAAACGACGAGGAGGCACCTCAAGGCGTCCAAAGTTCAAATTATTTTATAACTATTATCTTTTCCTCATCGAGTCATTTTCGGCAGCTCAAGCGAATTAATTTTCAACAATATACTCTACCCTATTGTGCATGACCTACTAAAAATACACTTATATGCTTTGTGCATGACCTACTAAAAATTTACATATTATGTGATTTTTGTAGAATTAAACCTTTTAACTCTTAAGTAGCACTAATTCCAAAGTGTTAACCTTTTATTTTCATATTTATTACCATAATAACTATTAATATTATTCTTACTATAAAGTAATAAAAAAGAATTATCTTATAATAGGTTACAAATAAATTTTGTATAGCTTATATTTTTCGTCCCAATCTAAGAGTGTTGTGAAAGAAAAACCCTCTAGTATTTTGTTAGGTACAGAATATATATTGCTAAGAAGAAGAAACTATGAACATTATGTAAATAGAAAACTTTAATTTTTGCTTAAATATAAATATATAACTCATAGAAATATGAAAAGTGTAAAAAAAAACCGAAACACAAGGAGAAGACACCTGTACAACTACAAGAAAGATAAAAAAGTAAACAGCTCTCTTTTTCAGTGCAACCTTTCTTTAAATCATTTTACTTATATTATTAAAAACAAAAGAAAGAAAAAACAGGCATTGGGTTTAATGTAAATATAAGAATTTTCAAGTTATCATTAAACCAAGCTATTATATTTTGCATTTGAAAGTGTTTACATACCTTGAAACATAAAAAGCATTCACAACATGTGGATATTAATAGTAAATCTTACACAAAGTTTACTTTAATTTATCTTGCTCATTTTTTTATTTTATTTATTATTTGAAGCAACTACTATAAAAAACTAACCTACTGGATTCCATGCAGACATAATCATTCTACGATCATCAGGATTTGTTTTAATTGTATGAATTATCTGAGCTAACTGGTCAATACCTTGGCCTGTATAACTTGCATTTTTATCTATATATTTTGCTCCAAAATGTCTCCACTGAAAACCATATATGGGTCCCAGATCTCCAACCTCTCTGTGATGTAGATCTATTTTAAAACATACAAGGAATTTTTTTCTTTTTCTCTCATATTTTATATTTTTTATATATTGTATTGTTTTCATAGTTCAATTCATTTTCATATTGTATATCATTCTTATAGTTTTTCTCATATTTCTTTCTACTTTAAAAAAGCATTAAATTATAAAAAAAAACAGCTTTTATTTTATGAAATATTAATGATTTGAAATAAACAGTTAAATCCTATTTTCTAAACAACTTTTTAGTAAAAATACTTAGCTACAAACACTAAATACTTTTCATTTTACTGCAAGAATTTCAAGTTGGCAAAATCTTTATATTTAAGAAAATTTTTTTCAGAAATAAAATCTCAATCAAGAGTTTCCAATTTGATTATTTATTAGGAATTTTTGGAGTTAACTTCTCTTTAAAAGTTCTACAAGAAGTCATAACAAGTCATCTTTCAAGTTATCAAGTCATCTAAGAAGTTATATTTTAAGTCATCAAGTCATCTTAGACGTCATCTTTCAAGTCATCAAGTCATCAAGAAGTCATCTTTTTGCTTTTGCAAGGAATCAAGAATAACTTAAATAAATTTAAGATAAATTTAAATTATGTTGTAAAAGATCAAGATACTACAGTAAGTAATGCAGTCAACACATTTTTTAGCAATTTATCTACCAGAACTATGGTAGTAAATTATGGTTGTAGTCATGGAGTTGGAAATAATTTTATAGTTGTTGCAGTTGAAGCTTTTAAAAATGTCCCAACTCTGACTCTGACCTATGCATATATTATCTTGTTGCTCATTTATCACTAGTTGACACTTAATTTGAAATTTAAAAAAACTATTATTTTTAAAAAAATAATCAGAGATACATTTTCACTATTGGTTTACTATAATTATGTTCTCTTTGGTGATCTTTGATATTATTCCAAGAGTAGAAATCCTCACCTATATTTTAGAATTCTCTAAACTGTGAGATAAAGAGAAAACATTCTGCAATTCAAATAATCTACCAATTGAAATTAAATTAATTAAGATAATTTACAAGTTAAACATATATTAGTGAATTTATCATTTTAGAAAACTTCAAAAAGAAATCAGAATTTGATGTTTATAATCCT
The DNA here is from genome assembly GCF_058129835.1 of Hydra viridissima. Classification (NCBI taxonomy): domain Eukaryota; kingdom Metazoa; phylum Cnidaria; class Hydrozoa; order Anthoathecata; family Hydridae; genus Hydra; species Hydra viridissima. The sequence goes on from NW_028324309.1 coordinate 17,644,539, forward strand.
ACTCTAGAGCCCTCTTTTTTTTTTTCTTATCACAAACAAGTGACATTTATACTTTCTTCAACTTTGAAGAAGTCCTACATAGAATACTATGAGGATATTTTCAAACTTATACAATACTTCTATTGATATAGTGTTTGTAGTGCTATGTATAACATCTATGAAAACTGGAATGAAAAAGCAAGTTGTTTGACTTTGTGTTATAAAAGCAATCCTATTTAGATGTCTATTTACATAAAAAGCACCAAGAAAAATAGCTTACTGCATTTATCTAAAAACTCCCTTGTCCCATTAGAATTCCATATCATTACGCCTTTTTCAGCAAGAATATTGCCATCAGTACAACCACTAATAAACCACAACAACTCTTCAACAACTCCTTTCCAAAACACACGTTTGGTTGTTAAAAGTGGAAATGATTTACGAAGATCAAAACACATTTGGCCACCAAATACAGAGAGAGTTCCAGTTCCTTTAGAAAAAATAAATTGTTTTATGAATTATATCTAATAAATATACAAATATTAATTACAAAGTAATAACATAAAAAATTTCATAATTAAATATTTTATGAGTTGCTTAGAAACTTTAAAAAAAACTAAATCTTTAAAGAACTTAAGAAAGTTTTAACTACAAATTATTTTGGGAATCTTTATATTTAAAAATCTTCAGAAAATCTTTTTAAAAGAACTCTTCTGCCCAAAACCACATTTATATGATTTTTAAAAATACGTAAGTGTGATTATAGTTCAAAATAGCTCTTCATTTATCAGTCTTTAAAAGTTTTGTAACTTTTCATAGTTTTTTAAATGTAGCTTGATGCAACTTAGAAATACAAAAAAAGAAAACTATCTGTGTAACTTTTTTTAAAGTTCTAAAAACATTTTGTTAACAGTTTTTAAAATAAAATGAGTTTATAAAATGTATTATAAGTACCATTAATTCTTTAACTTAAAAAAGGTCATTTGGTCTGCATAATTTGCTGATTAAAATTGCATTATTTGTACTTTTGCTGTCAATAAAAGAGTAAATAAACTTTTAAAAATAAATGTTTTGTAATTGGTATTTAAGGTAAATGAAATGAAAATAATTCCTTGTGAAAGTTATCAAATTGTAAGAAATAAAAATTAGAGAGTGATTGCATCAGTGTTTTTCACAGAGTATTATAACAATGTTCACAAATGTCATTCTTTCATTGACAAAATTATTTATGCTTTCTAGAACAAGATTAAAGTTCTAATAAAATTTAAAACAAAAAACAAAAAACCTGTACGGTCTCCTTTGACATGACCTGTCTCAATAATTCTTTTCACCAAATTCAGATACTGGTATTCATCATGATAAGGATCTGTCAACTCAGCTTTTCTCTTTGGACTTCTCCCATTTTTATTTTTTTCATTTAATTTTGTCTCGAGTTTATTCTCTTTGGAATCGGTTTCATCGCTATTGATGTCATTTGGAATGTTTTCCAACTTTGTTTTCAAAATCTCAGCCATGTTAGTAAGATGTTTAGAATTATTGGTTTTATTTGCTTGAACATAAAATAAACATTCTGGAAACAGTTACTAAAATAGCCTTTAAAAGGCTTTAGTTATTTCGTGTGCACAAGTGATTTTCTTGGATATTTATATTTAAAAAGAAATACTATGACACCATCGCTGCTCTTCCTTTGAACAAACGGCTGAGCTCAGTTAAAATTTTTAGAGCATATTATTTATTTACATTATGGACGAATTGATATTCTAATTGATATTCTAATTACAATCTTAACTCAATATGTTGAATCAAAAACAATTAATCGAGAAGTTTTGAAAATCGATTTTGATTTTCTCCCTGTATGTTTTAACTGGGTTTTTTCTTTACTTAGAAGAATTATGGTAAACAGATCTCTGCTACGTTCCTACTTAACATTGTTTGTAGTTGAATATATAAAGCATATTTTTTTTAATTAGTAAAAAATATTTTCTAGTTAAACTAATTCATATTTAAAAAAAGTTGCTGCCATAAAATAAAACATATCTCCAATTCATGTTTCGTTAATTTTTAAATTTGTCTTAGAAACAAGATGGCATTAGTGACTACATATCTTTTTGGCGGGCTTTTAAAATTCTGAGAAACAATGTTAGGTTTTTAGTGTTGCAAAATCGAAATCGAAAGATCCTGAAACCGATACTTTAATTTGTGAATCAGTTCTAAATAAATATATTAGTACCCTTATGATCTACTAATTCTCGTCTACATAATACTTTAAAACGGTATTGAGTTTTTATATGACGCAATTAAATCGAGCCATAATTGTGATTATCAAGGAGACTGTTGGAGACTGTTTAGTAGCGATTAGAGTGGTCCCTGAGAATTTGAACGCTACTTTGAAAGGGGCCATTGTCCAAAACAAAGACTGGGAAAAAAAAATTCATTTGTGCCTATCACTTAAAAGGATTGTCTCTTCAGCAACTAATCCAAATCTTGCTCAAATGAACAGAAATATTTTTGTGACACTACAAAGCCAATTAAAGATGAATTTATTCTCAAACTATTTCAATGAAAAAAAACCCATTCACATAAAAGATCAATTGGCAATTTTGGTGTTCAGAACAATTGTCAATTGAAGAAAGATGTTCACAAATTGATAGAATTTGTAGCTAAAAATAACCCACCACTTTGGTTTTAACTCAAAGTAAGTTTCACATCCTAATGAAGTTAAACCTGTTTATCATTAGAGATAGGAAGTAAAACACATTGTAATGCCGTATTTTTATTCCTTGGCATAAAATACTCAGTGAATTCTTGTTAATTATCTTACAAAGTCGTATAAATTCAGAAAGCGCAGACAGACAGTTTGCAGTTCAAACTATTTTATAATTGAGAGAACGTTCGGAAGGTTTTAGAAAATGTCTCTCAAACATTATTTAGTGCAGACAGGTGGTGGGTTTTCTGGAGCAGTAATTGTACAGAGACATCTTGTGAACCAATAAAATCAAGTTTTGTTCAAAATAACTTCACCATTGAGTCTTTATGGAGATATTCAATCATCAAAATATTAATCCTGCATCCGTAGCTTGCGGGGTAAATTTTCGGATAACGCAGCTAACCACGATATCCGAAAATTTATCCCGCTTACTGTGAAACATGCCGTGTAAATTTTTGGTTAACGTGGTTTCATAAAAATAGTTTATCGAACAAAAAACCATCAGCAAAAGCAACAAAAAATCATTTCTATTCAACTAGCTTAAAAACTAGTTTCAAAAACAATTAATTTTTTTTGGTGTATAAAGATATTTTTTAAATTTTTTAAACTCTATGAAGATATCCACTTTATAACGTTTTCATCAAGAATAGACAAGCTCATACCACTTATTCGAAGCATCTAAAAAAAAAAAACGTTTATTGGTTAAGTCATCAACGTCATTTTTGAATAAAAAAAAAAGTAATGATTACTGTAAATAAAAATCTTAAAGATAAGTAATTCAAATTTTTCTAAAACATTTCCTTCTATTTTAGAATTAAATCTTTTGTTAAATAATATCATTTGATTTGTATTTTAAAAAATCTGCCTTTAAAAATTTTTGCCTTAAAGTTGAAGCAAAACTATCTTAATAAAAAACTGCAATATTAAAAGATTAAGCAAATGTAAACAAAAAGTACATATGATTTTTTTAGATATTACTCACTTTTGCATTTTTATCATACTCGAATAAAGACATTTTTCCGTTGATACTAACATGGGTTGGTCCCGTGATCAACCCAAAAACGGAGATTTCACAGAATGCTGTATGATTAGGAATAAATCCCTTTCGCAATGGAATAGAATGAAATTCTCCCTTTAAAATACAATTTTTTTTTTTAAAGAAAAAGTTTATCAAAAAATATTACAAATGTTTAGCCACATTCATTTTAACAAAAACAAGCATGATGGGTAATACCTGATAGCATTGAAATCCAATAATTGATGTTCTTTCAAGATTTTCTTCTATTTAAAATAATTACTTCTGATTAATCAAATAAAAATAAAAAATGAAAATAACAAAAAGATTAGAAACCAAACAAATAAAATTAAAAAAAAAAAAACCCGTTAAAACGTTCAGAAAAACAACAGAACTACTTTTAAATAACAACTTCCAACCTAGAATTTGTTCACCATCATCAAGATAAAGAAGACCTTTTGCTTGTCCCTCGTTGTTTAATGCTACAACTACTCCAAAGTCATTATTTCGACTAAATGTAATAAAACGAACTGATTTTTTACTAAGTACTACTAAAATATTTGAAATGTGAAAACTTAGAGGTCATAGAAGTTTAAAGTATTTAAAACATGACCTAAGACCAAATTTTAAATACTATTAAATGACCTTTCTACCTTTTGGTTGTGGTAACAGCAGGTTCTTGAGTAGGAATAATAACACCCCCTCGAACATGTAGATTCACATTTTCAAAAGAAGCGGGAAGATTAACATACTCTCCCGTACTATCAAACATTTCACCCTTAAAAGAAAATGTTTTCCGGTTAAATATTAACTTATGGAGGAACTTAAAACTCACAGAGGATGCAACACAAAACTCTTCGACTGAACAGAATACAACTGCATAAAACCTACTGTATAAAAATTGAACCAATACCCTGAAGGAAGGTATGCACTGACATCTACTGCACCCTAAAAAGTAAAGCATTGTAAAAATTTGCAATAAGTTAACAAAGACTTTGACAGGTATAAAACTGGTAAGAAAAGATATAAATATTAAAAAAAACAAAAAAAAAACAACCATAAAACGTATAATATTTATGTTTCATAAATTGTGATTTTTATTTCATTAGTTAAAAATTTGATGAGAGAAGTTATGGAATAACTTTAAGAATTATTATTGTGAAGGCTTAAAAAATATTTCATGAAGTAATTTCTAATAACAAAAGATCTTTTAAGCTTTTCCAGCTTACTTGTTCTAGCACAGGGGTTATCAAAAGTCCACTGCCCCACATGAACTGCTTGTCGTTACTTAGGCAATTTCTATCTGTTGGAAATCTGAAAACAACAACATATAAATTTAGTTTTAAGCATAGACAATATAGAGTTTAATAATTTTTGCAAAAGCAAATAGCATTACTCAGAAAATAATCCCCTTGCCACAGGTGTACCATTCACATAAGCTTCAAAGAACAATGTGTAGAGGTATGGTAGAAGCTTATATCGCGTGTTTAATGCATTACGTGAGGCAATAATTAATCTTTTACCAAATGCAGCAGGATCTTGAGACTAAAATACAATTAGCTACTTTCTAATACACCACAGTATATTTGGTTGTTGCTTTTTAACATAAGTCTTAGTTTCATTTAAATCATAATTTTACTAACTAGAGCAGCATGATCATTATGGTTTCTAGAAAAAGGATAGAATGCTCCTAGCTGCATCCATCTGCTGCAAAGTTCCTCTGTAGTATCTCCAGCAAATCCACATATGTCAGCCCCAACCAAAGGAATGCCAAACAAATTAAAGTTTATTATACCTGAAATATTAGGAAATTCATTAACATTTTTGTAAAAGTTTGAGTTTATGTAAATAATACTAAATGAGTCAAAAACTCTGAACTAACATCACAACAGTTATAACGATGATTATTTTAAGACTGAAGTAAACATTTTTTTATTCTCTCACAGTTTGAGGTTATTTTTCCCATTTACAAATAAAGTATTGAGACCTGCAATTGATCTGTAAAGATCTTCCCAAGTACTGTGATTGTCACCAAGCCAGTGTCCTGCATAACTACCAGTCCCAGAATATGTTGATCGAGAAATTACAATTGAGCGCTTACCTCTGATCTTTTGTAAAGAACTAATACATGTAGAAAAAGTTTTTAAAAAAAGTTAATTCTTTAAATAGCTTCCATCAAAAAAAAATAAAAATCTGTTTTCTGTGGTACAACTTAGTATCTTATTACACCTTTAAACAGACCTCTAGGAAATAATTTAAGAAAGATTACATGTTTACATTTTAGTATTGGTAACAGGTTGGTTGGGGAAAGTAGCTTTAACACACAGTCTCACAGCTTTATTTTAGTTGCGTTTGGAAGAAAAGAAGTGTAATGGAAAATTTGCATAAAAAAATGCATAAAAAAAATATAAAAACAAAATGACCTCATCGTAACTTTAGATTCTAAATGGCCATATATACTGTGTAAGTTGTAATGAATTCCTCCATGTTGTTGTGCATTCATGCATATTGTCTTTTGAGATAGCTTCCCACCAACAATTGCTGGAATGTAAGGTGGTTGGTCATATTTGTTTCTAGAGCAACCTTTTGATGATCCATCAACAAAACTTGATGGCTCATTCATATCCTGGATAAAAGAAATGGATATAAAAAATAAAGAGAGAAAATAAAAAATAAAAAAGTGTGCGTGTGTGTGTGTGTGTGTGTGTGTCAACTCTAAATGAAGATGCTTTTCTAGGGAACATAAACGTTTAAAATAGTTGTAAAAGAGTCTTGACTTAAAAATATTTGTTAAAATTGCTTCAAGCTAATAAATGTGAAAGTGAAATATAACCATATTTTGCTTTTATTTGTCTGACTCTTTTAACTGTTTTTTTTGTACGAATATAAAACAGTATAAAAATAGTGAAACTTCAAAACAAAGAGAACTTTTATCTAAATATTGTTAAGTTATAGAACAGTAATAGGATTCAATCAGAATTTGTTTCATTTCATTTTATTTGTCTTTTATGTTACATAAAACACTACAAATGTTGTTTTTAGTAGAAACGTATAGTAGTTAACAACTGTAGCTCAATTGATGACCTGGTAGGTAACTTAAAAGTATTTTAAAGTGTGAAGATAGCATATGGAAAAAATAATTTGTTATTTTTTCATCTAGTAGTTTTCTCAAATTTTTCAATTCTATTTTTTAAAGCAGGTTTTATCCTTCTAATATGGTTAATTGATGAGAAAATCAGTACAGATAAAAAGTTTTCACAAAGTAAGTTTTTGTATAAGGATATAAAAAAATATCAAATACTCAATGTTTATAAAGGAAAATTGTCATCAAACTTGGATAGAGTCACAGTTTCTAAAACTTAATAACAGGGTTGCAAATTTTTTGCAGCAACCTTACTAAGTTATTAATAAATATCTTTATAATTTATCAGTTGATGCATGAATAGGAAATCATGATAAGGTGCTTTAATTGTTTCAGAGGCTTGTTCTTTTTTAGCCACAATTGCAACTTTTTTGTAGATCTCTTTGAAATTTCAATCTTAACATCAAGCTGTTTGTAAGAGCCATTTTTGTAAGAGGTACTTTAACTAGAAGCACTTGTTAATTGTTGTAACTAACAAGCTGATCTAAATTAACAAGTCTGTTTTAAATTTGATGATGTAGAACTGATAATAAAATCAAAAGATATTCATCCATTAAATAGCTTTTTGAGATCCATCTAGCACACAGTACATCTGTCTCTAATTCAAGACATTCAAAATTGGGCTTGTCAATAAAATTCCATTAGATTTAAATTATCCAAATGGTTCAATTTCAGGTTCCTTGAACATGAAACAACCATTGAATACAACAAAAGCATAAATCTCTAACATGTGTTTTTGACATAAAAGAAGGAAGTTGATTAATACATTGTTGCACAATAGCTATGCATGGATTCAAATGTTGCTGGGTGTTGTGAAAAAAACAAAACAGATCAGCCAGCGTTTTTCTGCCTTTTCTCTTATAACGCACATCAAAGTTTAGCATACTCATTTTGTTTTTATCAGTCCATTTTACTAACTCTATCTACAATGTTATAAAGAGTTAAATAAGTAGAGTTAAGTTAGATATTAACTGGACAGAAATCACCAACACCATAAGTTCCATAAAATCCTGCCAATTCCTTTTTATAGGTTGAGAGCCACTTCCTATCTTCTGATTGATCCAAATATTTTACTGATAAATTATTACCTAAAACCTTCTTAAATGGGATGGTGTGCACTGATAAACTCCTGAAAAAAAAACATTATGTATAAAAAATGGCTGTTTAAAGATTTATAATGATCACATAACAATTATTATATTTGTGACAACAAGAAGACATCAGTATATTTGTAACAATTCATTGAAGTGATTGTAATATACCCTCAATTCTTAATAGATCATCTCTGATACTGAACATTGCATCTATTTGTATGACCAAGGCTGACTAAAGGTGCAAGAGTATAAACCATGGAATGGTGTAGCATCATAGCTTATTTCCTTATGAGCTTTAAGACTGCAAACTTTTAGAGCTTCATTATCATAGTTTTTCAGGTGTTAAATGGTTTGTATGTTGTTGACTTAAACATCTTGTGCAATCCTTCTTATAAATCAGGACTGAGTATAAATGCATAAAACAAACCAATTAGGCTGTTGAATGTCTTGCATTTTGCACTCAACAAAATTTAATTGTTACAGAGAAAAAACTTATGTTTTATTGAGTGCATCATCCACCATGTTTGATGCAGGATACCTAGCTTCTGAAACTTTTTTTTGACACCAAGACCAATCATCAGCTTTGGGAAATGTAAAAATTTTCTATCGAGGGTAATTTTCGAAATATTATTCAACTGTGCTTAAGATTTATGAGGGACGTGAATAAACATAACATAAACAAACAAAGTCTAATAGGACATCTTAGTATTTATACAATTACTTATCTTTTAACCCTAAACACACTAACACAATCGGTTAAACAACTATAATAATCATAACGGTAAACTCATAAAAATAAATCATTCTTACAATCCACAACCCATCAAACGGAAGTTTATTGTGGAAACTTTTGATCTGCTTAAACCAGTAGTTTGAGGTATTTGGGTTAGTAAAATCAGGAAAAGCAGCTGGTCCAGGCCAAACAGCACCAATTAAAATATCTCCTTTATCATTTTTGATAAAGATGTTATCTTTTACTCCTAGATCATAAGGTGAGTAACCAGGATGATTATTGCTAATGGCAGGATCCTAAATTATAAAATAAAGTGTAAAGAAACATCCTAAAGAAATACAATTAGTGATTAACACTATTGTATTAAAAAAAATGCAGCAACATTATCTCACCAGCATGATTACATAATGTAATCCTTGATTGTGAAGATCATTAACAAATGAACTTAAACCTTCAAAATTGTCACTTATTGTAAAATCAAGAAAGTTATCCATATAATCAATATCATTCCATTGAACGTCTTGTGGAATATTATTGGCAGACATTCGATCTCTAACAACTTTCATTTCTTTTAAGGAATTGTATCCCCATCGACATAAATGAAATCCAAGAGACCAATATGGGGGCATTATTGGACGGCCTACAATCTGAAACAAATAACTAAAAAATATTCTTCCAACTTACATTGGATTTTAAAAAATTTTTAAATTTAAAAACTATAAAATTGATTTCTTATGACTATTGACCTTAGTTAAAGTTAAATATACATATGTAAATTTACCTCTGTATATTGAGAAACAACATCATTTATTGTAGGACCAAGAAAGATGTAAAAGTCCAAAACTCCACCAATTGTTCTGTAAGTAATTGCTGGTGCAGGTTGCAACATTATGTCTAAGGAAAATATGTGGCTCAAAAATTGTATTCTTCAATCTTTTTAAAAACATTTTTATTAAGCTTACCCATAGCATTGCTGTTTTTTAAAAAAACTCCGTTTCCAAAACCACTTTTCCCAACATTAACATAAAAAGGGTGAACTCCATACAAATTCATTCCACCCTAAAAACAAAAAAAGACCAATAGAAAAAATGTGTATGTGAAGCTAAGTTTTAATGAAATGCTATAAAGTACCTGAGGTGTTGGAATATCTCTTGAGAACAGAGTCAGGAGATTCCAATTTGTGCTCAATTTTAAATTTAATACATGCTCCCCCAAACCAAAAATATTATCTGAAGGTAGAATGGAGGATATTTGAATAAATTGATCAGAAAATATGAAAGCACCAACATTTGTGTCAAATCTAAGCAAATTAAAATGACTTTAAAAAAAAAGATATTTCAACCTGATTATCATAACTAAGAGTGTTAAATGGTGAAACAAGATATTATAGTAAAATAATTAAACCTTAATAAAAATTAAATATGGTTTTAAGTTCAGTTAAACACAAAAATATAAACCTGCATATTGTTGTAATGAGCAATAAAAAAATATTTAAAAAGAATGTATTTTAGAAAATATGTTTTTCTTACATAACTTCTCCATTTGATATTCTAATGACTTTGAAACTGAATAAATCATGAGTGTAGGTTACACGATAGTTTGGGAACACAGCTTTAGTTTTTACATCAGGTGAGGGTGTAGGAACTTCATAGCGCTTGTTGGAAGGATCAAAAATCTAAAAAAAGATTTTAAAAATCGTCACTTCACATTTATTGCATTCAAATATCAATATTCGTAATGGTTTTGCCACGACCTTCGGCAAATGATGTGGGACTTTAATTTTTGCTTTAGAATTGTAAACTTAAAAATTGTTAAACTTAAAAATTGTATATGTTAGTTAAGGTGAAGGGAACTAAGATATAGTTCCTAAAATCGGACTTACAATAAGCTGTAGCTGTTTAAAAAATAATTCTTCACAAAATTCATAGAAACGATATCTTTAGTACCATCATTTCATATGAATTTTTATTATTGCATATTGAAAAATTTATATGAACTCCATCATAATGTGACTCTTATTCGGCTTCAGGAGTAAACTTGTGTTTTAGTGATCATTTGGTTTTGTTGTGTTGTGTTTAGACGTGTGGAAGCTTAAGTTTATCAAAAATATAAACTCCCAAACGTCTTTTAAATTGCCGATTTAAAATCAACAATAAAAGATAAAAAATCCATTATTTGAAAAAAGAGAAAAAGTCCATTACCTGGAAAAAAGGTAAAAGTCCATTATTAAATTGGCACTGTATAAGTTATGAACCGCAGATGTTTTTTTAATAAACTTTTTCTAACAACAAATCTCATATTTTTTCCTAACAACATCCGGAAAAAAAAAAGAAAAAAAGGGTGCAAATAAGTTGATAAACAAATTTCTTTTTTATATCATAATTTCTATTAACACTTGTTTTATTTATCTTGAACTGGGTTTTTCTTCTAGGTTTTGTTTTACAACGATAATTGTGAAATAAAAGTCATTTAAACGAAAAATAAAAGTTGTGACTTTATTCCACCCCAGACACATCGCTTTAAAAAATGATCAGTAGGTCAAAAAAAAAGCACCTGCAACTACTGATAAAACTTGACCCGCACGAGAAGTTTATTTTGAGTATTATATACATAGGTGAAAAATTTGAACTGTAATTTTTGTCACATGTCATCTACATTGAGCAAATATGAATGGATGGAGGTGGCGTTGTAACGGAGACATTCATTTTTTTCAAAAAGCTTAACGTAAAACACTTATAATGATGTTATGTATAGAGGTGCTTAGATTTTACACTGGTACAGATTAAACTAGAGTTTCACCTCTTCCGAAAATTCGCTATTTGATAGTTTGGAAATATTTAGAAGACTTTTAAATGAGGACAGTGATCAAATAGATGTTTTATTAGATCAACATATTTCTGCCAGATTAGCGACAAAGCTAATTGGATTGGCTATAAAATCGACATTTTTGAGGTGCCCGTCAGACGTCAGCATTGTTTGGTTATCTAATCCTGATATGCTTCAAATTTGAAACGGTATTTACATTCATCATATCATTGATCACACTCGCATCATCGAACCCTATGGTTTACAATGATCTGGGCGTGCACTTTTGAAGAACGCTTTAATGCGAGCGATAAATATGAATAGCGAATAATATTTTTCCTTACGGGAAAAATATTTTTGTGTGATTTTTTGATTTCTTTGTTTATTTAAAATGAAAATAGTTTTTAAACCATTGTAATTATTCCAAATAATTCATTATAAACTAAAAAAATGCAAAACAAGTTAAAGAAATCATTATTTCTTTAAGTAGTTAGAGTTAATTAATAAAATCAGACTGACAATTATTTTTATTTAAACTCCTTTCTTAACCAATCATTTTTCCTTTCTTTCTTTTATTAATTTTCGTAATTTACGACGCTGAAGAAATCTCTTACTATCTGATAAACATGATAAACTATTACCTTGACATGCAATGTGTCATCTGATTCCAAGCGAAAGTCTGCACTGAGCTTCAAAATATTATTTCCGAAATGTCCTCCAAACCCACTGAGACACAGTTCTAACATGAATCCAGTTGTCGTCTCTTCTTGACCGCAAACCTTGTACCCTGTTTTAATAGTACCATAAAAACAAACAGGTTCTCCTAAATTTTCTAAAGCGTCACTCCAACAGCATCCTCGATTGAGGCAAGCTTGTTCAGTTGCTCCATTTTCAGGAAAGCAGTCAATTCTAAAGTTTTCACTTATATCGCAATTGCTTTGACGCGGAGATGCTCGGCAAATACATTTAAATAAGAGAATTATGCAAACTCTCGACCACATTTTTTTATATCTCTAAGTTTTTTGTCGAGACAAAAGCTAAACAGCAATAAGATATTTTTGAAAAAGTATATCTGCTTTTCTTAAATACATTCACAACCGCACGAATGACGTTTTTACTTTTTTTCTAACAATACCTTTTGGTGTGAATTCAAATTTGTTTATTAATGGTTACTTTTATAAACATGAAAAGAAAATAAAAGCAATTAAACTTGTTTATGTTATAAAAATGTGTTAAAAATAATTAATAGTTCCTGCATTTTTCACATGGCAATTACAATTTTCATTGGTTAAATTATAATATATTTTTTTTATGTTTCCGCTTCAAGCTTCATTACGTAATGTTTCTATGCTATAATCAGTAAAAAACGTTTTCAACTTGAAAATGTTTCGACTTTTTCTTTTTTTTTAAAAAAAAACCCATAGAAATTTAGCTTTTTTTTTCATTCATTTAGTAAGTTCTATGCATTTTTTATAAATTACATTTAAAAATTAACAGATATAATGTATAATTACTGTTTCAATCAATATTACGTTGCAATGTAACGATTTGATGCAAAAAATGTATAAAGCCAATAGCGACTTTATGAGATTTCTAACTCAGTTTAACATTAAAATTTAAAATGTTAATGGAAATAAGAAATATTTAAATGTTGTTAGATTTCTTTTCGTTTTAGGAACTGCCAGTATATTATTCCATTCTCTTTTCAAATTTTTGGGTCCATTTGATCACATTGGTGTTAGATTGGATTAAGACCTAGAGATTGAGCCAACGAAGAAGTTGTTTTCTAAAAAAATTGCTTAACATTTTATGCAGCGTCGTTAGGAGTCATTGTCGAGCTGGTACACAAAATGAGATTCAATTCTCAATTGTTGAGCACTTAAGATCAGATTTAGTTCATAGATATTGTTAGTGGATCTTTGTAGACATATTGTTCCATTTTTCCATTGGCGAAAACTAGTTTTATTACACCAGAAACTACACACCCCCTCATGAAACCATGTAAAACCCTCATGAAACCATGTAAAACTTTTACCGTTAAATTTTTTGATATAAAGCTGAGGTTAACGTTTTGAAGAAAAGATTTCCAGTAGTTTTTATTTGACCAAATGACTTAATTCTAAAACAATTGCAGCTTTTATTTGTATGACTTTTAGCATAATTCAATTGTTTTACAATATTGATTTTATGAAAAACGTGGACGGTTGAAACACAAGGTAGACGGACTGTACATATAAGATAAAACAGTCACATAATCAAAGTTTTAGTTTGGATTCGCAATAACAATTAGAAATACAATTATGATTACATTGACCAAGCCTAAACGCTAAGCTAGCAAGCACAATAAAAATAGTTAACACAAGTATAATAAAAATAAATAAAATTGTCGGAACAACACCTGGTTTAAGAAGCATATAGGGGCACATAGAAAAAGAAGAATTGCGGAAATTTTTTTAGATACAAATTTTAAGAGAGAGAGAAAAGAATATTATTGGATGCGAATTTAATATATTCTTCAATACTTAACAATTAATAGCCTCAATCAAACGCTATTCAAGAATCCTCTCTCAACATATTCAAAGCTCTTATCCAAAATGTCTACTAATCCTAACCCTAACTTTTATATTTAAAATGATTTGACCTTCTCATTAATGATCCTCGTATTTCTAACCCTTACATTATTTGACGAAAGGTTTTTTCCGGTTTGAAATTTGGTGATGAAAACATTAACGAACATTTCGAAAAGAATTTCAGATTCATGTAAATTGATTTTTTGTGTGTGGTGTTTATCAATTTACACCCATTTTTAGGGTATAATTGTCCCCTAAACAATTAAATGCAGGAGCCATAAACTTAAGCTCGTTAACCAAATTCAAGTAAATTATGGGGTAAAAAATATAAGACCAAAGATTTTAGAACGAGAATAATCAATTTTTTTTTTTGTTTGAAGTTGAAATTCTAGGTTCAACATGAAACAAAAAAATTGATTGTTATAACTTTTTTTTAAGGCGGACCTTTCAACGCTGCAGTTGACAAAACTAGGAAAATTTGAAGAACATCAAGGTTGGAGAACATACCACCATGGGCGCCAATAGGCAAGGGCAAGGTGGGGCAGTTGCCCCTCCCCCCCTGGAAAAGCAAAATAACAAATTTTGATATTCACAATTTTTTTTTTAACTGTTTATTTCGATATCTTATCAATTTAACTCATTTATAGTTTACTCACCGTAATGTAAATGACAACAGTTTAAATGAAATATTACTATCAAATGCAATGACTTCCACGATGGCGGAAGCTTTTTTATAAAGGCATATTTTATATTTTTAAAAAAAGATGTTTGAATGAAAGTTTAAAAAAAAATATGATAGAAATAGATCATAGAAAAATAAAAAAGGAATAAATAGAAAAAAACAATAGATAAAGGAGAAGTATAGAAAACAAAAAGAAGAGAGGAAGAAAAAAAAAAGGAAAATAAAGGAAATAATAATAAAAAAAAAAGAAATCGAATTACAATAACAAAGTTCTTACGCAAACAAATAAACTTCTAACTAACGAAGAAAGAATTGGATGCAGTGATCAAATTTTTTAAATTATTTTTTAATGTGTCAGTTTCATTTACGTTTTTATGCTGTTGTTTTTTTGTTTGTTGGCAAAATGTTTCTTGTTTGTATTGTATTTCTGCTTATTTTTTTCCTATTTATTGTGTTATATTCATTTTAATAATACTATTACCATGTGTTTTTTGCTAGCTAAATGTTGATTATTATAATTATATATATTTGATTTGATTAACTTGAATTAACCTGCTGCATTTAAATTTTTGTTTTGTTTTTTGGAATATGTCTAATTTGTTTTTAATAAATCAATGTTTTTTAACTAATCCTTATATTATTATATAATTTAGCATTATTTGGTATAATTTAGCATTATTAGCATTATGAGCATTTGTCTGGGCTTTGCATGCTGAGCGTGCATCGTGAACACGTACGCTCCAGAAAATCTGAGCTTATGGAACAAATTGTAAATAAGTTTGGCAGTGAACGCAGACGACTACAATTTCTATTTACTGAATAACAATGATTTAACTCTTGTGTTTTTATTTTTACATTTTCTTTAATTTTCTGTTGTCACTGGTTTAATAAAATGACTTGATTAATTGATGCATTTTTGTAGTTTTTGAAATATCACTTGAATTTTATTCTGCCCCCCCCCCCTCCTTGAAAAAAATGCTGCCGGCGCCCATGCATACCACAGTACAATCTCTCTAATTCGAATCTCCTTAATTCGAAAACCTCTATAATTCGACTAAATGTAAATTCACCGTGAAATACGCTGAAGAAACTTTTGTTTTAACTTTCTATAATTCGAATTTCGAAATTCGAATTATAGAAAGTTAAAACAAATTCGAATTAGATCTAATTCGAAATTCGAAAACCTCTACAATTCGAATGGATTTTTTAAACCTGTCGGTAAGATTCTCTCTGTAAATCGAACTTTTTAAATTTTTGTCGTATAAAAAGCTCCTTAACCATCGAACTCTTTTTTCAAATTTCGAATGTTTTGATTTTTGTTAAACAATTGGCGTGAATTATTTTCTTCTGTTTAAAAAAAATCATTGCATTAAAAAGACTGCATAAAGAAACAATTTAAACTTGAAATACAAAGCTCTATTCGGTCTTTTCTACCAATGTTTGCCTGACAAAAGTTTACATTTAAAAATTGAAAAGTGCGTAGGAGACAAGCATAGTAAAGTTCGCCTGACTGGGATGACCACAAGTAATGTTAAAGGAGAAAAACTTTCAATGTTTGTAATTGGAAAATCGAAGTCTCCTAGATGTTTTAAAGGTGTGAAAAATATTCCTTGCTGCTATCGGGCCCAACCAAAAAGTTGGATGTCGGCAGAATTATTTGAAGAGGGGGTTAAAGAAATTGACCTAAAGTTTAGTTTTCAGAAAAGGAAGATTGCTTTAGTTATAGATAATTGTTCTACCTATCCTAACGTGCAGAAACTTGATTGGGTGGAGCTTACTTTCTTCCACCGAATACAACTTCGATCACCCAACCTATGGATCAAGGAGTTATCCGATCTCTTAAAACCAAATATCGCTCACTTGCAGTGAAGAAGCACATTGCTGCCTAAGAAATAGAGAACAAGATGCTTAAGTTTTCTATCTTAACTGCTATGTTTATGCTAATAAAAACATGGAATTCCATTCCAGATCAAACCTTCATAAATTGTTTCAAAAAATCAGGAATATCATTAGAAGCAGTGGAAAAGTATGTAAATGATGATAACGACCCTTTCTGTGGCTTAGATGTAGACGAGACTGTAATGGAAAACTTAAGAGATAATCTCGAATTCTTAAAAACAAAATTCGATGCAGATTTTAACCTCACGGCCGAAGAGTTAGTAGACATAGATTTCGATGTTTGAATTGCCAACAAATCATCAGATGAGGACATCATTGCAGAAGTTTCTGAGCATGATGTTACTGAAACTGAGGAGGAATCTGATGATGGGTGCGTTGGTGTTTCTGACAATGCTACAAAACCAAGTCTGAACGAAGCGATGCACGCTGTCACTGTACTCGAGAATTACAGTCTTTATTCTAACTTTGGAGATGATTTGACGAAGGCTCTTAAAGACATAAATCGTGTCATTGAAATGGATTTAAAAACCTCAAAAAGACAATCTACAATTACTGACTTTTTTTTTAAAATGTAAAAGTTTAAATCACATAATATATATTGTATTTAGGCCTAAGAATCACAATTTGTTTGTTTCATTTCTATTCGTTACTTTAACCAGAATATTTGAAAAAAAGTCAACTTTCTATAATTCGAAAATCTCTCTAATTCGAACTTTTTTTTTCCCCGTTAAATTCGAATTAGAGAGATTCTACCGCATTTTTAGAAACCCCCAACGCGATGTTTAAAAAAATTTCGTCAGCAAAAGATTCACTAAAATTAGGTAGAAAAAATTTTTTGCTAATTAGTAACCGAAGTACACAAAGCTTCCTTTTCAACTTTGTATACAGTTAGTCGTCATATTTGCTACTGGAATGTTTATCATTCATCGGATAAAATTATTTGTAACTTGTCAGATCCTTCGAAAACTGTTTCGTTGTTGTGTGTTTCGCCAAATAAGAGTTTGCAAGTGTGATGCCTTTTTTCCAACAGCATCAGTAAGGGAAATTTTACTTTGGAATTGAGAAAGCTGATCCCACAGTCGAGAAATATAGTAAAAGAATAACTATAGCAACTTGAGTTCTTTATTATACTTGCATTAAGAGAATTCTCTTGCCAATAATTACATTCTACATTACAACTTGTAAAATGATATAGAGCATAGAAAATTTCCCCCGGCTTTGTATGAGTAATAAACAGAAATTGCATATCTGAACAAAGTAGATGTAGCTCGTAGTTGAAAACTTGGTGTGACAATAAAACACTTCAAATAAAATAAATTTATATTTCAACTTTGCATTCATCACTGAACTTCTCATAAAATAGAATGTAAATAAATAAATATAAATAATGGAAATAATTCTTGTTTTTGATTACTTTTAGACAAGCTGAGAACTTGACTCCCTGTAAGTTATTGCCATCCTTTTAAACGTGATTAAGTAAAACAAATATGTCTGCCACCCTCTTCAACTTGAACCAACTACCCAATACACCGAGAATGCTATACGAGAAAAGGATTAAGCTTTTGAAACGAGCGTCAAGGAAGTTTGAATTGTCAAAGTTCACTAAATTTTTGTTGCTACCACTTAACGCCGTTGCATTTCTTTTTTACTTGCAAATCCAATTTAACTAACCATTAAGGCGAGTTTCCACTCATCCGTTTTAGCTACGGCAAAGGGAAAGGGATGGGAAAATTAATCACGTGAGCATGCGCAGTTTGTAATTTAATTTGAAAATGAATCATTGCGCATGCTCACATGATTAATTTTCCAATCCCTTTCCCTTTTCCGGAGGTTAAAACGGATGAGTGGAAACTCACCTTTAGTCTACCCAATTATAGCAGAAGCACGCCACGGAAGACATTTACTTACGACTGATTCAAATAATAGTTTTCATTTTCATTTTTCTGAGAACCAAAAAGTTTTCAAAGTAGACACAATACGTTACTTGATGAAACCAAGTAGATCAACCATTCCCTCACCATAACTCATCCTCTTCATTTCGTACCTTAAATACAAATAAAGCACTTTTTGCTATAAAAATAAAAATTTGAAAAAAGAATTCGAAAACAGACCTTTATTGTTTTCATGGATCTACTTATTGTTTTTGATTTGAAACCCTTTCTTAACAAAAAAAATCGAACCCAAACCTTTTTTTGACGAAAACTTAAAAACATTGAGTAAGTTGTGATGAGCGGAAAAGATTTGCTGACTCTTTTATGATTAATTTTTTCATCCTAAATAATACCCAAATTATTTTTTTAACCTAAGTACAAAACAATTTATTCATCATCGCGTTAATCAGGTCAACGTTGCAGAAATATACCACCTGTGAAATTTCATTTCATGAAGATTTGGGCATTATTTAGGATAAAAAAATTTCGGCAAATTATTCGGTTAAATATAGTTTATAAAATAGTCAGTATAAATTAAGGTGAGTTTCCACTCACCTTAATTTATACTGACTATTTTGCTACGGGAAAGGGAAAGGGATGGGAAAATTAATTAATCGAGCATGCGCAGTAATTAATTTTCAAAATTAAATTACAAACTGCGCACGCTCACGTGATTGATTTTCTCTTCCCTTTCCCTTTCCCGTAGCAAAAACGGATGAGTGGAAACTCACCTTAACCCTTTCGTGCCGAAGGCGCATATATGTGCGCCTTGGATATACCAATCAAAGCACCTCTCTAAAAGTTACGGTTCAACCCTACTTAGTCTTAAATATTAACCTTTTGTGCTTGTAGACATGTAAATTGAGCTTCGGAAATTTGGAACTTTTAATTCACGGATAGTTTTCATGTTTAAAACACTAAAGATAATTGACAAAAATACATGTAATTGTTACACGTTTTCAGCGCAGATGGCTTTGAGAAAGAGGATTACAAATGATCCAAATGAAGCTCTTCGAGTCCTTGATGAAATGGAAGATGTTAGTGATTTGTCTTCTGATTCTTCAGAGTCTGATGACAACGAATTCCAAGAGAATAAAACTGATACTTGCTCAACAACAGCTCCATTGACAATGGAATTGTCAGCAAGTCGGTCATCATCATCAGAAATAATTTCATCTTCATTATCTGAAGAATATGTTTGTTCCAAAGATGATTCAACAGAAAAAATAGATGTGGATTTTTCTATTATTAATTCAGGAACTAATAATAATAAAGGACTCGATACAATAGCATTTGCTGAAAAGAAAAAAAAAAAAAAAAAAATGACGTTACCAGAGAAAAATGTTATTTATTTTCTAATTATCTATATCAGAAAAGTAACTCATCAAGTGAAAGCTGAATAGATTTTGCATCGTTTTACAACCCATTAATCACTTCTAAAACAATATGGCAAGCTATTTGAAAGGCTTGATTAGCAAATATTTAAAATTCGCAATGCTTCTTAATCAATATGAAATAATGCAGACGTCATCAGCTTAATTTTTTTACTTTCTTAACTTAATTTTTGGATTCTAAATTTTGCCTGCTTTTAAATGATATATACTTTGTTAGACTTATTTTGTAAGGAAACCCATCTATTTAAGTGTCTACGTGGCATGGTTTTACGCTTTTTAAATTGCCTAAAAAAATTCCGGCACGAAAGGGTTAATGTCGAATAAGTTTGGAAAACTTTGGTAAGAGACGATTATACAGAAACAGCACTTCACTGACTTAAACTCAATTAATCGATTAACTGATTGATAAAAAATTAGGACGAATTTTAGTGACGAGGCGGTTTCGGAGAAATCAGAGGAATTTAAAACTAAGATTCAATTCGAACTTAAAAGCTAAATTGCTTTCACATTTTGCATTTACATAACCGTTGTAATTCAAAACAAAATATGTTAAAACAACAACATCAAAAACAACAACAACAATAACAATAACAATAACAACAACAACAAAAACACCATATTATTTTTATAATTACATTTAAGAACTGAAGATCATTAAGCTGAAATAATTATTGAGTATTTCAGTTGATCGTCCTCCTCTGGTCTATGCTTTTCAGAGTTGGATAAATAATGTCTACTTAGAATGTAATTATAACTTTAAATAAAAACAGCAAATACCTGTCTTTAACTGATGGCAACCGTTATTTAAACTGTATGTTTTAATCTACTTTATTTTTCATAAACTTTAAATTGTTTTGATGTTTTTTAGAAATTTGAAATTCTTGTTTAGAAATTTTCAAATTTTCACAAAAGTTTTAAGAGTAAGAAATGTGTTGATTTCATTCGTATTCAAGAAAGAGAGTCATTTTATTACAAATACTTCATGATGAAATATTTATCTGGTGGAAAGTGATTACTTCTTTACTAAATTTATGTTTAACAGATAATTTACATTAAAGGTTTTTTAATAGAGTGGAGGGGAGGGGGGGGGGGGGCGTGTAGGACTTTTTATCTAAAACTTTAGAAAAAAACGTTTGTCTTTCTATAAACATTAACTTTCTCCGGGAAAAATTTACTAAAGAAGGAAAAGCGTTTTTTTTTTAATCCATTTATTTTTCTTTACTATTTTAAATGCAGCTCAACAGTGTAAATAAGAATACTTCAAATATTTGGCAAACTTTTAACACAAACAAATTAAAGCGCCACCAACTTATTATTCAATCACTTCAATAAGCTGGTTTAAAAGTTTTTTTACAGAGAAGTGGTTAATAAAGATAAGATCGTAGCTAAATCAAACTATGCAATACACAACTGACGATTGAAAAGGGATCTTCCTCTTTAGCGCATTGTATCATCTGTAAAAATATAATCGGAGAACTTTTTGTATTTGCCGAGACTTTCAACAAGTCTCGGCAAATACAAAGATGATACAAAATTAACGTTATCTTTGAACGAGAGTCAATCTTCAAATTTAAAATATAAATTTTGGTTTTTAATAAAGTAAATATTTGTATTAAAAATTTTATCCATTAAAAGTTTATTACTCGATCAATTATTACAGATTTTTTTAACATCACAGGAAATGTCTATTAAACGGTGCTTCTTAAGCCTTGATTTTTTTTTTTTTTCTGTTGTTTCTGATTTTGCTTTGTTAAATTTCTGAATTCAAATCTATTTATCCAATGGATCGTTTACACATTCCAAAGTTGAGCCGTTAGATCACTTGCCAGATCACTGCTGAGATCTTTGAGTAACCACGTGTGAGATCACGCGTAAGCGCCATATTGACATTTGAATGAAACTAAAAGTCGTTTCCTGATCAAAAGCTCACGAAACAAAAATTTTATCTCAACTTAAATTGTTGTAGCACAGCACAAAAAAGTGACCAACCATCAAATATTCTTTCATTTCTTTTGGAAAAGCGTTATTCTTTTCGTCGATTAAGTTACACAAGCTCATCTCCAAAAGTATATTGGTTGCTACACGTCATACATTACTCATCTTGTCCTGCATCCCAAAGTTTTTAAAAAAATCGTCAGTTTTCTGTTAACAGATTGTTATTTGAAACAACTTTAGTGATATGTTCAGTTTATGACTAGTTCAGAAATTGCATAACTGAAATACGATATTTTACAAAGTCTGTTTGCTTTATCCATAAGTTTTAAACATTGAATACTTTTATCAAAAAGTTAGAATTACGAACATGTTGTCGAGACTTCGAATACTTTTTTTCTTACAGTTAGCTTTATTTACTAATCCACATTCATTTCAAGACATTTGCCAAATTGATGAATCTCTTCGATTTGATTGCTTTCCTGAACCAAATGCAAATGAGCAAGCTTGCATTGATCGAGGATGTTGCTGGAGACCAGCTTTAAATGATCTAAATACACCGTATTGCTTTTATGGACCCAATACTATAGGGTACAAAGTATGTGGTCAAATCGATACAGATACTGGTTTTGCTTTGGATCTTTGTCTTTTTGGAAAAGGCGGACCTTATGGCAACAATATTGGGAAGTTAAAAGCAGATTTTCGATTTGAAACAGATGACCGTTTGCGTGTTAAAGTAAGTATTCATTCAAGTACAGGGTGTGGCAGCGATTCGCGAACTTTTTAGTTTTCAAAATAAACTTTTAAAGCACAAAAAGTTTACATTCATGGAACATTAATAAAAGAAAAGTTGAAGATAAATGCTTTCCATCCTTAACATTCAATTAGTTCTTCTTTTTTTTATCACTGCCTCAAGCCTAGGACGGAAGGACTGGCAGGTGATGATTATTAAGTCCCTTGACATTGAGTTTCAAGCACGGGTAATAGATGAGTTTAGTGACTTGACACTCGAGTGGGCCTTTTTGCAAGCCTTATTCTCTACTACGCTTCACACACTGTAGTCAAGGGGATTAAGGTCAGGCCTGGATGGTGGCCAAAAGTGTTTGGGCCAGAAATTAGCCATATTGCTCTAAAGATATTGTTGCGTTTTTCTGGACCCATGAAAGGGTGCATTACCCTATTGAAAGATATAATTATTTTCTGGGAATGTCTTCTTTTCATCTGATTTAAAGCTTATTTGATCATTCCAATCTTAAAGTTTTTAGCCTTTCTGTCAAAAGTTGGCATTTAGGCTAGGCCACACTGACTTTTCGAAGTTTTTTTAGAACTGAACAGTTTTACTGACTGGACATAGTAGAATTCTTTTCAATGATGGACATAGTAGAATTCTTTTCAACATGCTTTTTAAGCTTTTCAGTGACCTTTTTATCAACTTTATGTTCACTGGAGAGGGCATTTTGGGCTCTTTTAGCACTGTTACGTTTTTTCACTTTGTAAAATGTAGTTTTAGACACTCCAGAATATGAATCACTTCATTTACAGGTGTGAATTTAAAGGTGTGAATTACCTAGGTGAATGAAATTTAAAACTTATTTCTTTTGGCTTTCATAAATCTTTGAACTAAAATATTTTTTATTCACAATTTTATTCAAATATATAAAGTTTATTAAACATTAACCAAGAAAAATATTTCAAAAATTTTTTATTTACATCACGAAACCTAGCCAAAAATTAATTCGCGAACCACTGCCGCACCCTATATATTTCTTACTAAAAAGTAAATCACTAGTTTTGTAAATAAATTGGCAGATAATTTTTCATCTTTTTTAGAAACCTGAGGTTAAGAACAAAGCTTTAAATTTCTTTTTTAAATCTAAAATGAGAATGGGACTAAGTTCAAGCTATTACTAAATGAGTGACCAGCGGAATCACGATGTTGTTAAATAGACAGCAGTATTCGTCGAGGATTTTGTATCTAATCGTTGTTATAAACATTTTTAACTCACTAAGATATTTCTTTATATATATATATATATATATATATATATATATATATATATATATATATATATATATATATATATATATATATATATATATATATATATATATATATATATATATATATTTATCAGAACTTTTTTTTTGCGAGATAAACAATTATTTGGAATATCTTTAAAAGCAATTGAGATTACCCGTTTTCAGTAGCTCAATCAGAATTTAATATATAATATGCAATAAATTATCTTTTTTTTTTTTAAGATTTTTGATCCTTCTAAAGTGCGTTACGAAGTACCAATACCTGTACCTGATGTTACTTCAAAAACACCGTTTCCTAATTACGTAGTGACGTACACAAATGATGCTTTTGGTTTTAAAGTTTCCCGAGTATCAAACGGACAAACAATGTAAGTAAACTATTCACTTCCTTCTTTAGTATATGGTATATAATTTACATATCTAAGAATATTACTTTCATAATCAAATCATTTGACATTCATAAATAAAACGATGTAGAAAGTAAAATGATCTTTTAGCAGACGGTATGTTTTTTAAAAAATGTCAATTCGCATCAAGTTTACGGAAAGTATACTCACCGTGAGGCCCAGGGTAAAACCCCTCCTTCTTGACAGGTCTGTGCATCGCAATTATCACGCTTATGTGACCATCAGGGTCCTAAGCGTGATTGTATGAAAAAGTTTGTTGCACGAAGCCTTGGTGCACATGGAATTATATCTCTTAACTTTGATTGATGAAACCGCCTCATAAAAAAATTTTACAGAAAAAACACAAGAATTGAATCTCAATTATGATAAGAAGTTGAAACTGCTAAATAGATTAAAAAGAAAATCATAAACTTGATAGAGGCAATACGAAACTAGTGAGCATTAAAACACTTTCCTTGGCTCGAACATTTATAGCTTTATCGCTTAAGTATGGAAAATGATTGCAACTTGTATTTTCTAAAGAGCCAAAATTTATTTTTTGATTGATAAATAAGACCACTGTTATGAAATTGTGAAAGATTTTTTTTTCGATAGCATCTGAGCAGCCAAATCAAAAGGAGGTGAAATCAATTACTTTTCAAAAGTATTCATACTCTCACAATAAGAATATTCATAATTGTGGACTGAAATGTATAGAAAAGATGCAAGCATGAAGGATAAGAAGAAAATGCTTTTAAAATGCATAAGTACTTTATTTTCCCTGGTTGCTTTACAAAATGGCCTCTAGTCTGAGTCTTTGATTTTTGTTCAATAAGTCTGTAAATAAGGAGGCTTTGTAAATATATTTTTAGATTTTGTTTGTTAATTTTAACTTAATGCTCATTTTTAAAGCTCACCTAACAGACTGTTTTTTTAAATTAGTTTTGACACAAGTGTTGGTGGTTTTATTTTCTCTGATCAATTTATTCAAATCTCTTCTCTACTCCCTTCTGATAATATCTATGGGCTAGGAGAACATGTTCTGGGATTGAAGTTAGGCACAAATTGGAATTTACTATCTTTATTTGCAAGAGATATTCCTACACCTGAGGTATATTATTCTCATAATGCTTTAAATTAGAAATTAAGGTTTTAAAAAGTTTTTTTTTTCCCAGTATAAAGCTAATAGTTTTATTTTTAAGTTTATGGCAAAGTTTAAGTTAACACTAGCATGCAAGTTTTTGTTCAATTTGATATCATCAATTATGTATTCAAAATGTATCTAAATATATTTTATAATTGTATTTTAAAATTAGTTTTGTGTCTAAACAAGTATTTATAGTTATATTGTTAATTTTGTCAATTTGTTTTCATATATTTTTTGTTTGAAAATAACTTAATAGAATGATTTTTTTTTTTATTGATGTTAATTTTTTACTGAATTTTATATTTAAATCAAATAATACTTCCTTTACTGCAGTGTTACTACATATATTATACAAAAAATAAAAAAAAGACAAATAAAAAGAAAAAAACCAGTATTCAATTGAATTACATGGTAAAATTCAAATTTTATCTGTAAAAGGTTTTACTCAAAAAATTCCCAAGTATATTTAAAGTCAAGTACCAATACATGTAGGCTTATTTAAAAAATACAAGAACAAAAGCAACAAGAGCATGTTGTGGAAGGCTAAAATGTACTTTAGAATGTAAAGATAAATACATTGTTAAAGAAATAGAAGAATTCTATACACAAAAATAAAAGAATACTTATCATATCACAGTAATTTAGTCCAACTGGTATTTAATTTCTGGTATTAAAAATATTGGTTAGGGATTTACTTTCTGAAAAAAATCACCCTAAACACACATCCAAATTGTGTGTGAGTTAATTAAAAACCAAACATATTCAAAAAGTTCTTAAAATTATGGTGTGACCTCCTCAGTCACCTGATCTCAATCCCTTTAAGAAATTGGGAGAAGAGTTGGGAGACAGGAAATTTTGCATGGTGGCAAATGGAAGTCTCAGGAAGAGTTTGGAAGGTGGCTGGAAATTTTTAAGCTGTGAAATGATGGAAGAGCAGTGCCTTGAATGCCAATTTTATGTAGGGTTGTCATACATAATAAAAGATGTCATGCTGACAAATACAAAATATGAGTTAAATTTTTTTATTCATGTTGTTTATTTGATAAAATTAAATTAGAATTAATTAGTAATTTGTTTAAGTATAATGTAAGCTACTTTTAAGCATTAGAGTTTATTATTCTTTATATTACACTTTTCTTTTGTTAACATTAGTACCTTTGACCAAAAACTTATGCAAGCTAGTGCATATAAAGTATATATTTCATTTACATTTTCGATAAAATTTATTAAAAGTAACATTTTTTAACAATTAAATTTATTAAAAGAAACCTAATTAAAAATTTTGTAAAAATATTTAGGGTGGAGTAAACTTGTACGGAGTTCACCCATTTTATGTAAACATTGAGAAAAGTGGTCTAGTGAATGGAGTCTTTCTTAAAAACAGTAATGCAATGAGTAAGTTTGATGGCAACTGAATTTATAATTTGCAAACTTGTTAACAATTTGAAAATGGATATAATAAACTTCATTAAGTTTTACAAAAAAAAAAAAACTTTGTAGATTTATTAATTCTTATGTTTAGATATAATCTTGCAGCCTACTCCAGCAATTACTTACCGAACAATTGGTGGAATTTTGGATTTTTATATTTTTCTTGGACCTACAACAAGTACGGTTGTATCTCAGTACACAGATGTAAGTTATTTGAATTGTTAATGTTAGTTCAAATAAAGTTTCAAATTATTATAGATGATGGTTTATACAAAATGGTGTACAAAACATTCAAATAGAAAATAGCATATTAAAGATGTTTTTACACCAGGATATTTGAACTGTCAAATAACTTCTTTAAATTTTTATAATGATAAATTTTGTTTCATGAAAAAATAAATCCAGTTAAACATAAGCATGGAGAAAGAAATAACATCATGTTTCATTTAGAGCCTTTTTCTGCTGATGAACTGGAGTTGATTCCTCTTTTAGATTAAATGGAAGTCTCAAAATATCTTTTTTGTAGATAGAAGGTTCCTGTTAAACAAAAGATTTTTACTATCTATTTTACTACAAATACCTAGTTTATTTTATGACAGTGTCATTTATCTGTAATGCATTATTTAGGTTGTTGGTCGGCCTACAATGCCACCATATTGGTCTCTAGGCTTTCATTTATGCCGGTATGGCTACAACTCTCTTGAAAATATGAAAGTTGTTAGAGATAGAATGGTTTCTAATCACATCCCACAAGATGTTCAGTGGAATGACATAGATTACATGGACAAATATTTGGATTTTACAATTGGAAGTAGTTTCAACGGTCTTAGTGAATATTCCAATGAGCTTCATCAACAAGGATTACATTATGTGCTAATGTTGGTAAGAAGTTCAGTTACTTAAATTTAAGCATATAGCAAACGAAGTATAATAGAAAATGACCAACTCAAAGCATGAATTTCTTTATCACTTCAGCTTGATTCTTTTAGTTGTTCTTTGTTAATTAGAGAAAACAATCAACAAAAAACAATTACAAGTAAATATGCAAATACATTTGTTATAATTTAGGATCCAGCAATTAGCAATCAACAGACTGGATATGCACCATATGATGTAGGAGTTCAAGAAAACATCTTTATAAAAAATGATAAAGGAGAAAATCTTGTTGGTCAAGTGTGGCCAGGGCTAACATCATTTCCAGATTTTTTTAACCCAAACACATCAAGTTATTGGTTTAATCAGATAAAAACTCTTCACGAAAAAATTATCTTTGATGGTTTGTGGATTGTGAGCAATATTTTTTTTTTTCTTCATGAAAAAATTATTTTTGATGGTATGCGGATTTTTTTCTTTGGTGAAATTTTAATCCTAAAGCAAGCAAAGAGGTCACAAATTTCACATTTAAATAAGCAATCATAAAATACTATTTAATTGATTTTTCTAAAAATTAAATTAACATTTTGTTAAAAGTGCTGTGTTAAGTTAGCATTCTATTCTACATTAAAAAACTTTTTTTGAGAAAAAATGGTATTTGAGTTAATTCTAAATTTAGACAGAGATAAAATAGGTTGTCAATAGTTTTCATTTGTTTTTTTGTTACATGTACAAATAACAAGTATAATTGTATATTAGGGGAGACCGGGGCTAGTTGGCTACAGGGGTAAGTTGACACACTGCGTTTAACTTTGGAATTTTCCAGAAGAATTTTCCAAAATTCACATGAAATCTTCCCACTTAACTAATTCATCTTTCAGTGTAGTATCAGGGCTATAAGCGCATGTGCATAGAAGTCATAGCGATTTTTATGTTTTTTTACAAATTTTGTAACTTTTGTAACTATATAACTTTTTCAATTTTAAAAAGCAATAGCATTAGCTACAAGTAAACTTGAATAGATCTTGGTGTTGTATGGTTCACTCTAACCAGTCACATTTTGTGTTTCTCAATATTTTACGCTTTTGGAGATTTATAAGCCATTTTGTGAACAAAAAGCTTTTGGGGTTAGTTGGCACAATGATTGTGGGGCTAGTTGGCAACATGTGCCAACTTAAAACTTTTTGCATTAGCCAAAATTCACTTAAGTTATATAACACTACAGATCTACAGACATGAGAAATTATAAAAGAAAAGTAGATAGGCCTGTAAATTCTAAAAATGTTATAAAAAATGCTGTTCAGGCTATTTTTTATAGAAGAAAAGTCTATTCAATTGACTTAAGGGCAATAAAAGTTATGTAATAATGTCAATGTCAAAAAATATTTTTGGATAAAAATTATCAAAAGTTTTCATAAAAAAGATGCACTTGAAATAGATGCTTAATGTTGCTAAGCTTATTTTTTTTTTATATATGGTGTGCCAACTTACCCTGAAAGTATAGCAGGGCAGGGGTAAGTTGGCAAATTTTTTCTTTTTTGGAGGACCTTTTTGGGCCACTGTTTTTTTTTTTTTTTTTTTAATGTTTGACACTTGAACATGCCTGGCAAATTCATATTCTTTTGAACTGCAATTTGATATGCTCAAAAAAGATCACCCAGAAATGCATAGAGCTCAAAAACAAAAACTGTAGTTAAGTAGCCCCAGTCTCCTATTTATCATAGTTATTAATATAATGTATAGCTGTAATAATACAATAGTAATATACAATTATTTATTATTATAACTATAAATTAAATTTTTTAACAAAAATTCTTCCATAAGTAAATAAGTTTTGTAAGTAAAGTGTGGAAAACTTTAAGACTGTGTTGATTTGAAATCAAGTTTAAGAAGTTTTTTAAACAAAGTGATCTCCCTAGAATTTTTAACATCTTTTTTAGGATATGAACGAACCTTCAAGTTTTGTGGATGGTTCAACAGAAGGTTGCCCAGAAAACACTTATGAAAATCCTCCTTTTGTGCCAGCTATCATTGGTGATAAACTCTCTCAGAAAACAATATGCATGAGTTCACAGCAGTATGCTGGTGTTCACTACAATCTACACAGTCTGTATGGCCACTCAGAAGCAACTGTGACTATGAAGTCAGTTTGAGAGAGATATTATTTGCTCTAGATTAATTTTTGATTCAGTTTTTATCAACATATTTTTCAAAATCTTTAAAACTTCCTTAATGTAAAATATACTGCATAAACCAGAAAAGGATTGTGCATAGCCTTGCTATGAGTGCAAGGTTATGTACATCTTTTTTTTTTGTTTAAAATACTAAAAGATTAACTTTATGTTTACTTAATTGACTTTGAGTTAAAATTCAAATAACTGTCAAAATTTTATAGCTAATTAGTGTTATTCAAAATTTTATAGAAGTATTTTTTGATTTTTTTAAACAGTTTTTTTAAAAATGTTTTAAAAAATCTTTTAAACAGGTGAATTTTTAAAAACTTTTCTTATCTTTTTCAGTGCTCTCAGACAACTCCTTGGTAAACGGTCATTAGTTATTTCTCGGTCAACATATTCAGGGACAGGTAATCATGCAGGGCATTGGTTAGGTGACAATCACAGTACTTGGGAAGATCTTTACAGGTCAATTGCAGGTAAAAAACAGTGTCTTGACATCGTCACACTTTTTTTTTTTTTATCCCTTTTTTTATAAACATGTAAGTTATGCAACCAATAGCAACAATGTTCAACAATTTTTTAATGAGTATATGCAGGGTATTTGTCAGCTACTCTTCTTCACTCTTCTGATTTAATTTTTTGTTTTTAAAATTTCAACTTTTAGAAGTATCAACTTTTTAAAATAATTTTTATTCTCAATAATCTATTTAAAAGAAAATATTTTTCTATAAGTACTTTTTCTTTTCTTTAGGTATTATTAACTTCAATCTATTTGGCATACCTCTAGTTGGTGCTGATATTTGTGGGTTCCTTAGTGATACCACAGAAGAACTTTGCAGCAGATGGATGCAGCTGGGAGCATTTTATCCTTTCTCCAGGAATCATAATGATAAAGATGCTATAGTAAAAGAAGTTTCTATCTTCATATTTCTGATAATGTTTCTCTCAAAGGTTTCATTTTTAAATGATAGTTTGGTTTCCTTTTCAGGACCAAGACCCTGCAGCTTTTGGCCAGCAGTTAATTGTTGCATCTCGCAATGCATTAAATGCTCGATACAAACTTCTGCCATACCTCTACACATTGTTTTTTGAAGCACATGTGAATGGTACACCTGTTGCAAGGGGGTTGTTTGCTGAGTGAGTTAGCTAAGGAGATCTTTTCAGTTTTTGGAAAAAAATAATCTCATAAAATTTACAAAAATAATTAGTTTTATAAAACTTACAAATGCAACATTTACTAATTTAGATTTCCTCAGGACAGCAACTGTTTAAGTAACGACAAGCAGTTCATGTGGGGTAAAGGTTTGCTGATAAGCCCTGTACTTGAACAGGTTAGATTATCAATTTTAATATCTAAAAAATGTTAAACTCCAAATTTAAACTAAGATGATTTTTTTTTGTGAATTGACATTAGTTTTTATTTTTTAACAGG
This sequence comes from Hydra viridissima, assembly GCF_058129835.1. NCBI lineage: Eukaryota > Metazoa > Cnidaria > Hydrozoa > Anthoathecata > Hydridae > Hydra > Hydra viridissima. The sequence continues at coordinate 17,675,908 of NW_028324309.1, forward strand.
GTGCCACATTAGTTAATGCTTACTTTCCCAAAGGACTTTGGTTTAATTTTAACACTGTGAGTTTGTTTAAATTTTCTTCCTGGCATTTCATTGGTTATATACTTTTTATTATCTTGAGAAGTTTTGTTTGTTTAAACTGAATGTTATAGATCTTTTTATTTCTTAAATCTTCTTCAAATCGACGATAAAATGCCTTAAACATTTTTGGGTTTTGTTTAGGGAGAGAAACTGGAGAGTTCTGGACAATATATCAATCTTCCGGCGTCATTTGATAGCGTAAACCTTCACATTCGTGGCGGAGTCATTATTCCTACGCAAGACCCGGATGTTACTACAACCAAAAGGTAAAATTTAACTGTAATTAGAAATCATATTGAAGAGTGCTAACTGCTTATATTTTTGCTTATTTTTCCTTCAAATACTTCTTGATTTCATTCGGTATTTTTTTGTTCAGCCGTCAAAATGATTTTGGATTGATAGTGGCTTTGGACAGCGACAGCCAAGCTGAAGGCTTTTTGTTTTTAGACGATGGTGAACAATTCGTTGGTAAAACTCTTTTAGTATTTATTAAACATTCTTTATTTTTGTTTTTAAAACTATTAATAATTGTTACAATTTGTTCCAGATGTTTCATTCACAAACACTTCGCTTGTTGCATTCCATTGTTCCAAAGAGGTCGGTTTTTTCTTATTTTGTACTTGAATTTTGTATTATTAAATTTTCTATTTTTGTTTTGTTAAAGTTTTTAATAATCTGTTGATGTATTTTAATGATAAAGTTTTTTATTTTTTGAGCGGCAAAAAAAAGTTTAAATTTTCATTTAATATTAGAACGGCTTTCACGGTGTTCCTTTAAATGCAGATTTTAACCCCCCCAATCCGAAGCTTAGTCACATAAGCATTTTAGGATTAAGCATTCCGCCAGTCGTCGTCTACGCGAACGGAAATTCTGTTCAATTCGAATACGACAGCAGTCTTCAGGTCAGTTATTTTAATTTCTCAATTCTGCTTTTTGAAGTTCATTCTACGTGGCATTATGTTAAGGGACTTAAAAAATACTTCTCAGAATTTCGCCAAAATTATTTTATAAGCGAACACATGTGCTCAGTAATCCTTTCATGTAATCCTTAAATGTGAAAACAACTTTTATAAAACACAATGTATCGTGCTATTTATTGATATCCTGAAAATAAACTGGTTCGACTTGAAATATTTTCTTTTACTTTTTCATCTTTGTAAAAAAAGAATGCATTTTTAGCGCGACGTTTAATCCTACATTGCTAAACTTTATAGTTGTGATTTTAATTTTTAATTTTGCATGTAACTTCATTTTGTTTTAGATGCTCCAAGTGACTGGTATGAGTTTATCTATTATTGAAGAAAACGCCATAACTTGGAAGACTTAAATTTCTGAAAAAAGTAATCGAAATAGACGGAGCTTGGGAACGAGATTGTAGTAGTTTAAAAAGTAGTAAATTGAATATGTAAAAAGAATTGTCAAGCATGAGTGATTCGTTAACTTTTTTTTTTTAAATTGATTTTATTGACTTTGAGTAAATGTTTTGAAACAGTTAAAATAAAATTTCATTAGAAACATAAATTTTTATTTTGACTCGTTTTTTGATATTTCATGATTATTTCTTTTAAATACCCGCCAAAAGTATTTTCTCTTTGTTGCCAACATAGTTTGTCAACAACAAAGATGTAGCGGACAACAACACAAATTCACAGTGAATTGACTGTTACTCTTTGCACGAATAGGAGGTATAGGCTGATTGAATATTTGTAAAAAGCTGCTGTGATTCATCGTAAATGTGCGTCTGTTGATATCTGCTTAAGTTTATCTTTTTTATTTTTAGTTTTCATTGAAATATTGCAAGTTTTTCGAAATTTTCAGGTTTTTTTTGTGTTTTGATACATAAGCTTTGCTTTTCACAATAGCTGATACAATTATTTAATCAAGTTTGCAACAGCTGTTGCAATTACGTAAGTACATTTCACAGCTGCCTTCCTTCTGCAGCGATGTCGAGATTTTATATACAGTAGCGGATGAATCGCGGTGAATGAATCTTAGTGGGTGAATCCTTTTATAAGCGCATGAACTTTGCATTTATCGCAATGGTGTTGACTATATTGCTTTATTCCGCAAATGTACCAGTTTTTACGAACTTCAGCTTTTAGAGGTGGGGCCTAAATAGAAGCATTTCTTTATTTCGAGCAAGGCTTTTAAAAAAAGGTTCTGCAGATTGTTTAAGAAATGTAATTCTCTACGTATAAGTCATAAAATGTTTTCTACGTCATAATCCACGTCGTCCGATGTAGATGATAAAGATATAAAAATAAGGTTTTATAACTTAATTGTATCTGATGGAGAGGATTTAAAAGTCTCCTTTTTTTAGCCACAGACAAATGGAAAAGATAAAGAAACACTTACCTTTGCTGATTCGTGATTTGATCGCCGACTGAAAAGGCGAAAAAAACAGGGAAACTATCTCTTGGAAAAGTATCAAAACAAGAAAAATAAACTTCCCAAGGTTACAGTGTGTAGCAGAAAAGTATAAGAAAACCGGCAAATTCGAGCATCTCCCATAACAAAATGATAAAAAGGTTTCAAGAAATCGATCGTTAAGAAAGACTTTTTTAAAGAAATGTTTAAGTATTAAAGAAAAAAAAGATCTCTCATTTAACCAAAAATCAAATCGGAAATAATAAATGAAAATGGAATAGCGGTCAATACGTCTATAATTGAAAGAGTATTAAAAAAAGAAAAAATTTAAAAGCTTTAGTGCTATCAAGGAGTCATACATCAGCAAGAATGATGAAAAAAATAAAACTAAAAACGGTTGAAATATGACGACAAACAATGACGACAAGCCAGAACCTTTTTTATTAGTCAAAGTTAAATATTTTCAAATCTGACTGCCCCGGCAAGTCCCTAGTATACATACATATTATCACTACAATATAGTGTTAATTTTGTGTTCAAATATAAACGGAGAAAAAGAGGAAGAACCTCAATTTCCTCAAACTTCTTGTTTGTTAAGACTGTTATTGTCATAATTATCTAATTGTCAAGATAATTATTTAATTATTAAATCACAACCTCCACCCCATAAGAATTTTGTCCTGCGGCGCATCTGTTTTTTAGCGATATCAAAGTTTATTATTTTTCTCTCCTCCTTTTTATTTTTTCCACGCTCAAGATGGTTACAAACATATTGATCCTGCTATGGAAACAAACCTTAATTTTTTTTAGGGGGATTTGAATCAATAGAAATTTTATTTTAATAATAGGGGAGAACCTTAATGAATGGGACGATTATTGAATGGGACAAACTCAGATTCTTATACAAGCATCGATGTAAGGATATTCAAATTCCTCTAACAAAGAGTGGTAGAAACAAGAACTCAACTGACCTACTCATCCATCCTATTGCGCTATGACTGTAATGATATTGGATATTATTGTGTTTTCGAATGTAAAAAGTAATTTTTAAAAATGTTTTTGTTTTTCTAATTTTGCGGCGATTTTTGAAGTTATGGAAAATAAAATTCCATGTTTAAACAGATAGCAGTCTCTAGTACTACAGTGTGTAAAACATTCAAGCTTAAGTAAATGGTGTTTTTTGGTGTGACTAATCATTTTTGGATAAATTGATGCGCATATTGAATGGGACAATATACTACTTATTGAATGAATTTAATAAAGTATTGTTTACAGCTCAGCAGAGGGATGCTGCAGTCCCTTACTTTTACCCCCATGGGTAATGCACACTTTTCTACTACAATATTTTACTTAAAGAAAAATAAATAAATATAATATTCTAAAATAAGTAAGTTCTACTTTGATTGAAATTTAATTTGAGTTTTTAAAAAATATTTTTTGTGCAGTCTTTATCTTTGTATCTATATATTTAACTACATTTACAATTAATAAACTTATTTGAAAAATGATTGAATTAAACACGCTCATTTTTAATTCTTTTATGTTTGTCCCATTCAATGAGACGTACTTAATGAATGGGACAAATGTCATGCTCCAATAAAACTCTCTTTTTACCAATAGCCAAATACAAATCCAATTTTTTTGTTTTACTATATCTTTGAGCAAGAGTCGTTGGTTGCCAAACATATTTAAATATATATATTAAACAATTTTATCTATATTTAAACAGCATTTTGCTAAAACTGTCCCATTCAATGAGGTTTTCCCCTACTATGAAGTTTTTTTTATTTTTAAGTTGGCGCGTTTGCCTCCTAATTAATTTGATGTATGTCTTAATTCAGCTTATTTGATATAATTTTAGAATATGCAGTATACGTTTTTTGTCTTATACACACTTTATAACAATAATTTCAGAATTTACTCATGTTTATAATTTTAGTTCAAAATGTATAGGGGAGAGGGGGAGGGGAGCATTGATACAGGGTAAGGATTGGTACACAGGCACATATTCAACCGTTTTAAATCAATTTCAACTTTTGAATGCAGATACCAAATGTTGCTTATAATCATTTCTTCCACAGAAAATATTGTCAGGTTTTAAGCATTTGTTACCTGTAAATTTACCTTTTGTTTATTTTGCCGCTACGTTTTTTTCACATTTAGCTGTGTTTGGTGAATACGCTACTTTTAGAGTGTTATTTAATGTTGTAATTTTTTCAAACTTAAATTTAAACCTAAAAATAAAAAAATAAAAAAAATTAAAAAATTAAAAATTTTTTAGTACATAAAAAAATATTTCACTTTGAAGCACTCACTTGTAAAAGGTGAGGATTGGTACATTGAAATCGGGAGGCATTGGTACAGAATTTTTAGTATCTGTTCTGTAGATTACATATATACTTAGTACAGTGTGATAAAATATATATTTACAATTGTGGTTCTTATTCTCAAATGCTTTGCTAATGATTTCATACACTATGCACTATGCAATTTAAATATAAATGTAATAAAATATTTTGTTGGTTTTAAAATCTGTTTTATTTTTCATTCAAATTACACTTTTTTTTTTTGATGAAATTTCTTATTGTAGTAATGTAAATACGTTATGTACCAACGTTCCCTTACTTGGGGAAAATACTATGTTTAGAAAGTTCGAAAGTATTTTACTTAACCATTAACATTTCTGAACATAAATTATGTTAAAATGTTGCTAATACATTCAAAAAAAAGCGAAAATTATTTACTTCCGATTTTTTCTGAAATTCTTTTTGTTTTTTAATTTCTTGTCGAAACGTACCAATGCTCCCCCCTCTCCCTTATTTAATGTTTGTTTTTATAAATAAAAGTATTGCAAAATCTGCACAATATTGTCTTTCTTGATTTTAGTATTATAGTATCTATGGTTACAACCAAAATTATATATGAAATCATAAATTAAACCTTTAAATGCTGTTACAATGTGGCTTGTTTTATGGCTGTAAAGTGCTTGTTGGCTATAAAAGCAAATAATTTCTGATACTTATTTTTCAAGATGCATTTGAACAGTTTTTTAAACTTTTTAATTTTGCTCAACCCTTAAAGTTTTCTGTTCTGAATAAGAATGGTATAAAAACTTTTTCTCTCCAAATTTTTTAGCAGGGTGCAACTTTCGTGCAAAAAAAGGGATGCTTCATCTTCGATTTCTTCAGTTGGAGAATCAAGCCTTGTTTCGAATAATGACCATAAATCCTTTTGCTGGCGGAGATAACATCTTTTACATATCTTTCAACAACATAGGAGTGACATGGATGCTTGTCAATAAAAATTATGCTCGATACATCTTTGATGTCTTCTGGGTTTGCTGACAAGGAGTGGTGAAACAGATATCTTTATTTTGGCCAATCTATCATATCCATTATAGAAGTTTCTGGTCCCGTTGTTTTTCCAACTACAGACGCAAAATATTTTTCAGGAAAAGCTCATTATGCAATATGCAATGGTTTTAATGGTTTTTGAAGTGAAATTTCAAGTGGAATTTCTTATGACACCATTATTCATTTTAGCATTAACATTAGCTCTTTTATACACTGCTATCTCTAGGGACTCTGTGGAATCAGTACTGGCGATAATGGAAAGAATTTATTTGCTAATATCATCAGACTCACCAGTTTCTGGTCAAACAAGGTCTGTATAAGAATTTCGAGAAAAAGCAACCAAGTAATTAAAGAACTTGACAAATGAAGTGTACAGGCCATGTGTTTTGATATGACTGCCAATAGTTAAAGACCTGTGTAACAAATAACACTTTCTAAAAAAAAATCTTCAATTCTTAAGTTCTGTAAAGAAGAAATTTATAAGACCCACTCGGCTGTCGTAAGCTTCTTGAATGAAATAATTTCTATCTTGGAGATTTGTATCCATCCTCATTTTACAAAACCAGGTGTTTTATATCGTGCAAGATGAATGAGGCGAATGATTTATGCAATCAGGATAGTGTATTTTGAATCCAAATACGAAAAGGCTAATAAAGAACAATCTGAAATGCAACGTTTCGCAAGTTTCTCTTACTTTATATGCGTAAAACTGTTTTGGCAGCATCTGTCGTACCAAAGCATCAAGAACAAACCTGAACTATCTGCAAAAACTTTAGGACTTTAATTACAAAAGCATATCTTCAACTGCCTACAAAACTCTCTGTTGCCACTAATGTTACCTCAATTATGAGCTGATGCCTCTAGGATTTATTGATGATTGAATTGATGATTTATTGATGATAGATGAGAGTAAAACTCTGAAGTAAAACTCTTAGAAGACTGCTAATGAAAAAGATCTGGAAACAGAACTCAATTTCTAGGACACGTGTCTCTTAGAGAAGACCTTGGGAATTTTTATCACAAAAAAAGTACAACATTCTTAGAAAAATTGACACTTTCAGTGTCTCATTCCTTCAGTTGGAGATAACAAATTGGAATGAAGTTGAAGACTAGAAAAAAAATGATGGCAACAAAAATGTTAACGACAATGAAGAAAGAATAATTCGACCCCAATCTATCAACACAAATCTCTCAAAGAGTGAGGACAACGCTTCTGAATAGTTGTTGATGGGAATCGTGTGGACAAGTCCTAATGGGTACACGACGTTAAAATAAAAAATTTCTTATCAAAGTACTAAACCAAGCTGTTTGCGCAATGTAGTTTCCTAGATCAGGCCAGAAAAGGTACTTATTTTTAATTATACTCAGTTAAGAAAGAAATAAATTATTTCTTGTTTGACTTTTCTAAATAAATACATTGATTACGGATTGAGGGCACTTGAAGCAAAAGAACCAATTGAAATTCTTAAGGTCGTCCACAAAGTTTAGTGATCATATGTTAAAGATAATCATTACGGAAACAAGATAAAAGATGTTCAAAATGACAATAACCACTTTTTAAAAAGTAGAACCATCTTATTGAACTTTGTAAGAGATATGACTTTTTAAAGAGAGCTAGAAAAATCTTTTGGATCACAATGAATTTGCCAGTTTAACTAAAAAGATCCAGCAAGATACAGAGAAGTCAGATCAATCTGAAGAAGAGCAGAATTGGATTTAAGGACAAATTAAACAGCTGTTTTTGTTGAAGCGAATAGAAAAAGATTTTAACAAATCACACATTAAAGCTGTCAAGTGGAAGGTTTTTTTCATGGGTCAAATTATGGCTAACGCATTAAAATTTCTCAGAGAAAAAATATAAAAAAAACTTCGGTGATATACACAAAACGAAAATTTGCATATAAATATACAAGAGCTTCTTGCATCATTGAAATATCGGTTTTATTAAGAAAGCATTGCGTAGATTATTGAGACAAAACACGGCTGTAATTTGTTAGACTAAATTAAAATATTTTAGACTAATAATTATAATATATTAGAACTAATTCAAATATATTAGACTAATAATTATAATATAAATCTTAGAGTTAAAGTTTGCAAGAAGTTTAGACTTTTTAGTGACAAACTCTATGCCCACCCTGTTTATTGAACTTGAAGAGTTACCAACAGGCAGTTTCCAGCTGAGAAACAGTATAAGATTTTGTTCTTTTGTCACTCTGTGTATTTTGTCACTCCTGTGTATTTTTGTCACTCCTGTGTATTTTGATTTAGACTTAATAAAAATATTTACGAATAAAATTACGAAACGGAATCAAAAATTTGAGTAGGCGCTTTTAGCTAAATATCAGTTACACGTATTTGCAACTTCCGTAAAACTGCGATGATTCCCGGTGAAATGATCCATTCTTTATTACTACCACCTAAAAATTTCTACTACTGTGTCACTCTGCCCGTATTGAGATATTTACTTATTGTAAGCATAAGCTTGAGTAACCAATTCGAATTTCCACTTACAAGAAGTCCTAAAAACACAATTAGTATCATTTTTAATCAAAGGAAACTATTTTAAGTTACATTTCATCCCCTCCAACCTCCAATATTCTGATTGTAATACTTTTAAAGTAGGACAGTCTAAAGAAGTCTCGATCGTAACGATGCGTCTTTGACAACACGAAGTTTTGACGAATTAAACGATCTCTTACACTGCATAAAAAGGCTCAATTAACAACACCGAATTCCGAGAGCGGCCAAATCTAAAAAACAAAAAAAACAGTTTAAATACTTAACACTAAAACATCCAACTTTTGAGTGGAACCCAAATACAAATCAATTACAAAAACATCAAATCCAAAAATTTTTTTTAAATAGTACCTTAAAACAGACCCTGCCGCGAACAAGAGCCAATGGAACTGCGCCGTAAGTCCTTGAGTCTGTGGAATTATCGATATTATCACCGAGTAACCACACATGACCTTTTGGAATCTAGAAAAATGTTATTCGTTTAAAAACAACGACAGACGAATAACAAAAAAATCTCAAAAGTATAACTTGACGAAATAGCAAAAGAACCTATTAAGGTGGTACACCCCCATTCTAAAAAATTTCCTTAAAATAATCAATACAAAATTAAAACTACAATACACAAGTTAAAACAAGTATGCTGATTTTTTTTTTTAAATAAGAAATCTCGATTGCTCAACTTTTGCCTCACTTATTCCATACGAATTGCCAAAATATGGGTGTAATTTAAAACAAGATATCTCCAGTTCTATATATCTTTTAACTCTGAAATTTTCACACTATGTTCCTAAAAGGTACGAAGAGGTTATGAACCAAAATCATGCATTAAAGATGCATAAAACATTTTAAAAATAATTTTCTATATATTTAACAAAATTGTTAACAAAAAAAGCAAGAAAAAAAGATTTTAAACATCCTTATACATCATATTTATTTGTAGTTTTGGTTCATTACCTAAGTCAATTAATAACAAAAACACCCTGAAAATTTCAAGTCAGCATATGGTCCCAAACAGAAAATATTGCGTTTTAAAATTTAGGTATTTGGTAAACATGACATTTTGAGAAAAACACAAAAAACAAAATAAAAGTTCGTTATATTAGGAAAAGAAGCACGAGCCCAATTAAAAACCTCCACTATTATATTGTGGGTCCTTTTCGTATTAAATCATATGATTAGTAAGTAGTTTACATTTTTTGTTTTTAAAATGCGTTGCTATGGCGTTGCTACGGACTTCTCAATTTACTATGGCCAAAAAACACATAATTATACACACTTCCTTATTTATTTATTAAAAAAAAAATTAATAATATTGTTCTATGAAAAATTTTGAAATTAAAAAACCAATTTTCAAAAAATTGATTTTTTCTAAAAAATTTCAAAATTAATGGGGATGTACCACCTTAAGTATATTCCACTGAAAAGTTTCTTCAAATGAAAGACGCCTTTAAGAAATTCAATGCAAAAATTTATCCATTATTTGAATTTAAAAAAAAAAACAAAGGAAAACCCTATGGACTCTATTTCTATAAGAATTTGTTTGAAAAATAACGTAAACAACAACAAAAAACACTGCGACGTACCGTTACGTACTGTTTAGTAGATTCACTAAACATTCCATTGGGTCGTTCAACTCGTTCGTTTTCCTGTAAAAGTCCCGTTTTTCTACAGTTCACGAATAAATGGAAAATGAAACGTAACTTTAAGACAAATTTTGACAATCAAGAAGAAAAAGATTTCAACTCACAACGGCGACGATTCTTTTACAAACCATCTGCTTTGGATTGTTAGGAGCTCGGACAATCACGACATCTCCACTAAGAGAAGAGATTAACACCTCGAGTGAAAATTTGCGAGTATTAATTCTAAACTTATCAGAATTAAAAAAAAACAACTTTCTAATCAGAAATTAGGAGGTTTGAATTATTGCTAGCAGATCGTCACGATTTATTCCTTTCACGCTTAATGAAAAAGTTCTATAGGGTAAAAACACCAATTTAAGTTTATAAAACTTCAGAAAAATTTTACTTACACACGAAAACCTCTCCATCTCGAACGTGCCGTGAAAACAATAGTACTCTCTTGGTATTTATTAAAAGTGGGTTGCATGGAAGGGCCTGTCAACTAAGTTTAACATCAAATTAAACATTAAAGTAAGGTAATAGTCTTATACTAATGTAAAAAAAAAAAAAAAAAAAAAAAAAAGGAACCACCCAACAAATTTTTCAAACAACCAGGTTCGTAAATTAATTTATTTCAAAACCTACCAAAGTTAATTCACCGCCATACTCCACGGCGCAATGGCCCCAGCAAAACACATTAATAGAAGTTCCTACTAGCAAACAACTCTTCTTCAGAACATGACTCACTTTTAACATGTCCAAATATGAAATAGTATGTTAGCATACTATTTAAACAGTTAATAAAGTTAAAAAAAGAAATTAAAACTAAATCAGAGAAAAATTTTTATCACTACATAGGAAGGTTGGAATGATTTCAATACGCACACATTGATCTAACTGATCAATAGATAGAATTCCCACGACAAAAAAAAAAAAAAAATATTTTTTGTACAAATAATTTATAGTAATATTTAACAACTTCTCATTCAAAATATATACATGAACCACATAGAGTATCTACGAAATAGTTTTTCTTGACAACTTTACCATTTTTGAAAGAACTGAACTATTAAATTATCTTATTAATTGGAAATCGCAATAAATATTAACATAAGTTACGTCAAAAAAAATTAAAAAAGATTATTTTCCGTAAGAGGAGATGGCAAACTGCTGGAAGATTGATCTCTCGAAGTTGTTTTTATCTAAAAAATGCAAAAAAAAAAAAAAAAAAAAAACTATTGCAACAAAAGCTTTTCTTTAAAACAAAACAATGATTTAGTGAAGCCTAATTCAAAAATTAACCTGCAAATTCCCCTTCGTTGCTTTCAGTGTGTCACGAGCCTTTATCACTAAACGAAAAAAATATTCAATAAACGGCAGTATAGTTACTTAATTTTTAATGTCTTATTTCATAGCAAAGCATCATCCCACTCGTTTTTTCTGATTTACGTACACACTACAACTTATACCTAAAGATTTGTATGACGCGACAACCAGCAAAATCTATTTCATAGGGTTATACGTACAGGATTACCCTATAATAGATTTTAGTAACCTTTTTTAAGTTTGTAATGATCAGTTATTAAAAATGAAGATGGACTTCGTTGTCTCACTGACATTTAAAAAAAAAAAGCCAAATGAAGCAAAACGCGTGGTAAATGCAGAAGAAAACTTAACATAAGATTTGTAAATGCATAAGAAAATCGCTTAACATATATACTTGCAAATATGCTAGTTTATCGCTTTAATATATGCTAGAGCTTAATGCAATTTTTGACTAACATTGATTAAATGGGGTTTTAACTCAATTTTCCAAAGCTATTGAAGGCTCACACTTTAAAAAAAGTACATAATTAATGAAAACTGATAGAAGCATATATTATAAAAAACAAATTCTTCATTTGAAAATGGAACAGTTTTATTACAGTACGCTTAGTTCATAGTAGCATTTAAGAGAACGATTCGTACTTAAAAAGTTCCTTTTGGAAAAAACAAAAATGATGATTCCCTCCATCTAAAAGGATAGTAGGCTAACAAACCCAAAAAGACATCTCCTTCTTTATGGATAGAAACAAAGACAAAATAAGTACATTTCAAAAGTATTAAAACAAAGTTAATGACTTAAAACTATGAATTATATACTTTACTAAATGCAATTTGTCTGCTTTATAAAATTGTTGTTAAAAAAAAGAACCTACGTTTTTTCATAAGTGATTGGTTCATTGATTCTTTCCATAGAATATTATTCTGTACATAAAAAGACACGAAAAAGAAAAAAAATAAAACAAAAAACAAAATTACCGCGTTCTCATAATAAAAATTTGTAAAAGTCCTTTATAATCAAAAACGTTGTATAAAATAAACCACCATAAAAACGCTGCACCGAATCATGAAGCAAGTGATTTTATTAACCCTCATTATTAAATAAATTAACTTACTTGACGGAACAATAGTACTTTAAAAGCATAACCTTGGTAACGTATGACACCTATATTAACTTTACCTGTTAGGTTCAGAGCACATTTTCAAACCTGTAAAACTCTTATCCTTGTGATGTAAGACACCTCTAAATTTCATACTATTTTATTTTAAAAAACAAAAAAAAAATTATTGTTTTATTTAATGCAGCTTTGCACCTCAATCATGTCCAATGTTCTAGCAATGAATTTCTCTTTTGAACTCAAGATTTTCTTCAACTTTCTTAACTCACTTTTCAGTGACAGTATCTATGATACAATTTAAAAGTTTATTAGTTTTAAGAGTACTAGGAAAACTAAAAACAAAAGCAACAGAAATGAAAAACAGTTTTGATATCCCTTCAAAGTTACTCACTTCCGTGCTGCCGTTCTGATTAGATTTTTTAGAAACATGCATGATTTGCACGATTTCTTTAAGTGTGACTTTGATTTCGATAATATCTTTCCTAATTTCCTGTAAATCATAAATGAATTTGTATATGATTAAGCTAGAATATTAAAACTAGAACGTGATCAACACGAGTGTTTAAATTATGAACCTGCAAAACCTGCAAATATCAACCGAAATAATCAAAAGAACATCAAAAACTTTCAAATAACAAAGTTAAAACGGAGAAGACTATTAATTGAGCTCACTGAAGCTGTTTTTTCATCTGCTGTAAGCTTGGTTTTTTCATCAAGTGCTGTAAGTTTGATTTCAATATTTACAGACAAAGTAAGCAAGTTATTTATAAGTTTCTTCAGCAAGTTTTGATGGTTAAATTCTACATCACTAATTATGTTGTTTTGGTTGCATTTTGGAAGTTGCAAGGATATATCTAAAAACAAATTAGTTAAAATAAGAATTTTTAAGAGAAATAGAAATTTTATTTTTAACATCGCATAAACAACTAAAAAATAAAAAACTCTTGAAAATATTGATCACCATCTTTAGTAGGAGTTTCGTTAACTGATGCAAATTCTTGATCTTTATTGTATATCATTGAACTTTTGCCACTAAACAATGCACGACGTGCAGATGACTCTATTTCATCAAAAGAAAAATTGGATAAAGGTTTTCCAAGTTTTTCTTCCAATTTAACACGTAGTTGGTTATTCACTGTAACAATAAGTTTAAGCTGTTCTCTTAAATCTCTAATTTCTTCAAGCAACACTATCATAAGCTCCTTCTCCAAATCTGCTGTTCCTAGAGTCAAGAGAATATTACAAAAAACTTTCCATCCAAAACGTTAAACTATTGTGAAAATCTTTAAATGTCTTTAGTGTTTGCTCACACTTAGTACAACAACTTTAAATAAATAATGAATCAAATAGAAAATAAATCCAATTTAAATAAATCTAGCTAAACTAAATTTACTAATTAGAGAAAGCTTACTAAAGTATGCTAAAGAACATATTTAATTTGAAATTTTTTTAATAACCAGATATTGTAAGTTTAAGATTGTATCTGATATAAAAATAAAACTATTACTGTTAAATTTATCAAAGCCAGCTTTTTGTACAAGGCAGTCATACACTTGCATTTCACTTCTGAGTGTGAAGGTGAGTTCATTTAGATCATGAATTTGAGCGTGCAAACGCTTATTCTCATTCTTGCTGCTATAATAGAAACCCACCAATTATTTTTTAAAAACATTTCATTTGTTTAACTTTTATGTCATAAGATACCCAGAACAAAAAAAAAATTGATTTTAAAAAGAATAAAAGTGAGAAAATATTTCTAATCAAAATTTCTTTTTTTTTTAAATTAGATAATTCTTTAATTAAAAAAAAAAACTAAAAGAAAATGAAAAAAAAAATTTGAACTTACTGATTTAACTCTATTTGTAACCCATTAACTTCTGCTTTCATTTGTTTACACAGTTGATCAAGTTCATAAATCCTTGCACGCATACCATCATTTTCTCGTACTAATGATACTCGAAGCTGAGGATCATTAAGAGAAATAGCTTCTTTTTCTACTAAAGATAAACGGTCTTCAAATTTTTGCCTCAAAGCATCATTATTCTGGATTGCAGCCTCCAACTGTTTCTGAAGTTTCTGCATTTCTTCAATATGAAGAGCAATGGTGTTATCTATTGGTAGCAATACACTATTTTCGGTCTGAGAAAAACCATCAGAAGGTAAAAGATTCTCTTTAGAACTTGTGTGCACTGGGGAAAAAGATTTTATCAATTCCTCTAGCTGCTGACTGCTCACATTTTTTAACATTGCATCTTTTTCATTTCTATAACACAAAAGAATCCCTTCACAAAACACCTAAATTTTTAAAATATAATGGTCAAAATAGGAAAAAATAAAAATGATTTTCATTGTAACACCACACTTACATTACTACATGTTCATTGATGGGTTCAACTTTATGCTTCTCTAAAGCTAACTTTGACTCCTTCAAAGTTTTTATTTCTTCTTGCAAATGTAAGAATTCATGATGCTCAGCACTTGCCTTTAAAAGTTCTGCTTTTAAAGAATTTATATGTGAGTTTAATGTTGTGATTGTAGCATTTAATTTCTGAAGACTGTTATCACTTAATAAACAAGACTTTTTTTCTAATTCTTTAGAAAGACAATCAATTTCACGATTGCTCGCTGATATCTTTGCCTTTAATTCATTAATAACAAATTCAAAACTTAAAACAGCTGGTCCTTTTAATTGTGCAGATTCATCCATTATTTTCATATTACTTTGCAGTTGTAAAAGCTCGGTGGTTAAAACTTTCAACTGTATTTCATAAGCCTTCTTTTGATCATCTAACTGCTGCTGCATACGCCTGTTTAAATTTTCATAACTATGCAACTGTTCTGAGCAGATGTGAAAATTGTTTTTCATTATATCAAGTTCATTTTCTAGTTTTTTATTAAGAGATAGCTCAGAAGAAATTTTTTCATTAACAATTTGAATCTGTTGTTCAGATTTACTCTGAACTTCAAGCAAGGCAAGATTTTCATGCATCAACTGTTGATGCTTTTGTGACACATCTTTAATTTTTTTTCGTAATCTTTTGTTGATGTTACATAGTTCTCGCACATCATTTTTTAAATGTTCTTTTTCATCAAGAGAGTTTGCCTGATCAGCAGTTAGTTGATTTTTGAGTTCAATAATTAATGCCTGTGACTTTTCAAAGTTTTCTTTTAGATTGATTAAACCACTATTCTCTGTGAGCTCCTTCAGCTTCCCAAGTTCACACAATAAGTTGCTCTTTTCATTCTCAAGAATATTAATCATGTTCTAAATGAAAATTTTCAAAATTCAAAATAATAAAACAAAAATACAAAATAAGTTGAAGTTTTAAATAGTAAAGAATTACCTTTTTTTTATCAAGTTCATTCTCTTTGTTCAACAAAATAGCTTCAAGGATTTGCTCACGCTGGGAGACTTGTGTTGGGGTTAATTGAACCAACCCATTAAGGGAATCACTTTCTTCAAATGACTAAAACAATTATTATTAAAAAAATTTTAAAATTAATATTAGTAAAATTGTCTCATTTCATTTTTACTTATTATTCAGATATATGAAATAATATTTTAAATTTTAAAATAAAATTATTAGTGTTAGGCATAGTGTGATTTCTTTACATAACAAAATTTGTGAAGAACAAGCATTACATTAAATAGCACTTTAAAAGAAATTAAATTTGAAGTATTTAAATGAGTTCAATAAAATGATGAGTTCCTTCACCAAACGCAATGAAAACCAAATGCAAATGAAACTACTTAAATACCTCACAAAAAAGATCAGCTTTTTAGAGGTTCAGTTTTATAGATTGATTTATAAGCACAAAGCAACTCATTATTAACACGTGCAACAATAATTGTCTTGCTGATTATATTAACAAATATAACTCTACACTCAGGGTTATCAATCACACAGCTACTGTTTTTTAGAGAATATTTTACAACCTTGAAAAAGATTGAATAAGACCAGATTAAAACCCGGAATCATTTATAACTGTTTTAAAGCCTACGGTTTCAACACCCCATTCCAGTATACAGCAAATTTGGAAGACTTTTAATGGCTCTTTGTTTTTTTAGTGGCTTCAAGATGCATAGACAGTTAAAATTCAAATAATTTAACCATCTAATAATATTCTGGTTCACAACCAGACTAATATTTAGAGGTCCCCCAATGTTAAAAACAAACTTAAAAAATTTAGCTTGGGGAAAATCTAAATACTGTTCAAAAGTTTTTTTTACGGAAGCTTTTTGAGTTTTAAGAGCTTTTTCAAAAAAAAATTTTTTTAGGCAACCTAATAACATATGGCTAGCATAATACAGGGATCAATACAAACATAAATTACACAATTGATGATTTATTGGATGATTATGAAAATAATCTACAACTAAGTAAAACCTTATAAAATCTTTAAGGGGGTTGAATAGAACTTTTAGAGCAATTTTCATTAGCCCAGCAAAGCTTATGAAGCAACTTGTGACATCATAATTTAATAAAATTGAAAGCGAACAGATTGCTTTCTCAAAATTTCATTGAAAAAAAAAGCTTCAGAGATATGCAAGAGTTTACTGTAGACAACAACATTTGAAGATAGTTGACAGCTTATGAATCATTCATTCTAATATTAAAAACGTTTTAGAGAATGCTTGTCTAGATTCATTACATGCCTATAACCAAATATGCTCTGTCACCTGAATGTAAAATAGCACTTTTATAGAGACAAGTAATAAAAATAACCTGCAAATACTCAGTCTCTTGGTGATTGTCATTTAGAGGATATTCATGTAAAAGAGCCCGAAAATGATCAAGTAGTTTTTTACGCATGAATTCAACTTCAGATAGTTCATGTTCCAGTAGATTTAACTGGCTGTAAAAACAAATGCAACAGAATTTATTTAGAAATTTTAATCATTTTTTTGTGGCTTTTTGAAACAGTTTAAGGAGGATTCAGGAGGCTCAAAAGGTTTTCAATAATCTAAAACAAAAACAAAAAAACTCATAAAAACATTAAAGTATTATGATACCTGTCAGGATGCTGATTGTTTAATAGCTTTAGGTTAAGCTGCATATACTTTTGCTTCTCTTCCTCTGTTATATTGAACAAAGATTCAAGTTTTTCAATTAGAGAACCACTTAATTTTCTTACCTAAAATAAATTAATCCATAATTAATAGTCTATTCTAACTCATCATTTAAATAAAATCTTTAATCTTATTTATGTACATGTTTAAATTACCCAAAAAATAGAGTAAAAAAAGGTAATGATTACATAGTGATTGCTACAACTAAAATGGCAATTGTGATAGTTATATTAAAACAGTTATTGTGATAAACCAATGATAAAGCAGGTTCAAAAACAACCTGACAAAACAATATGTTCACAATCTTGAATTTGATCAATATTTGCATTGTCTTGTTAAGGAAATGACTGGAAAGGTTAAGAATTCACCAATCAAGAGATTGCCTATTGATATCAATGAATATCTGTTATGTAATTTAATTGTAAATTGTCAAGCTTTTTGATACTGTAAAATAACACCTCTTGGAATGTCTACTTTGCACTTTATTATTATAACTCAAATCGGTTTAACAAAGCATCTTGCTCTTCAAACATGAAGGAAAAAAAACAAAAAAAAAAACAACACTTTTTGGAAAATAATTTCAGAGCTAACATAACTGCTGTTATGTTTGATTAATAATATAAGTCAAACCTGGTAATAACAAGCTTTGTACAACAGCAGTAATTAAACATGCATCCACTTAAAATGACAAATAAATAACTTACTGGCTTTCTTCGCTGCATTTCACCTAATAATATTTCTTTTTCCTTTAATTTTCCTTTGAGATTTTCTTCAGTGTTTTCATATTTCTTTTTCATTTCAACAAGTTGTTTGTTCACCTTCTGTAAAAATAAAATATTGAAGTGTTAAGAAAATTGAAGAAAGTTTTTTAGAAAATAGAAGTAAGAAAGAATGTTAAAAACGTGCCTTTAATTGGTCTTTTGCAGTAACAAAATGTTGATTAAGACCATTTAAATAGCTTTTCTTTTCTGCATCAGCTTCCTGCAATTCCTTAAAGTTCTGTAATACAAAACTTGAATATAACCAAACTATTAAATAAGAACAATTTTTTTTATTTTTAACATTAATATTTAAAGCATTTTTATTTAGCATTTTGTGTAAAAAAAAACCTTAAATAAATACAAATAGTAACAATAATAAAAGAGTAACAAAACCATAGTGAAAAGAATAAGAGAATATTACCCATACTAAGCATCACAAAGATGAATAACAATAACTAATATAAAGATTTGTCATAAAAGTTTACTACTAATTTACACCCTTACTAGAATTTCTTGGTCACGAGCATTGATCTTCTCAGTTAGTTCTTTGATACATTCTTGAAGGTTCTAATAAAAAGATTTTCTTAATAGTTTAAACACCATGATAAATATCAAGAAAATATCTTTTGTAAAATACTCACTTTTTGCAAATCTTGTTCTTGTTTGAGTTTGTTCTCCCATTTGAGTTCTAGTTGATTCTTTTGTTTGTTTGAAAGTTCTTGAAAATCTTCAAGCTCCTTTTTCTTCTTCTGATAATTGAGTTCCAGTTGAACCTTTTCTTTATCAAGCTTTTGACACAATGATTCCAGCTCAGTGATTTTTAGGTGTCTTGATAAATCTGTTTTTGTTTTCTTTACTTTGAGTTTTGCTATTTCTTCAGCAAATCGTTCTTCGCCCTTCTTTTGCTCTTCTGCAAGCTTTCGCTTATTTTCATCAAGTAAAAATTCTAATTCTAACTTGCTGTTGTGTAGCAACTAAAAGGAGAGTTAAAATATGTAAAAAATGTTTTTTTTTAATTCAATATATTACATACCATTCCCTTATATATCTGCATAAACAAATGAAAAAAAAAAGAAAAAAAAAAATCAATAAAAAAATGTTTTATAAATGTTTTAAATCCTTCCAGAAAAGCATAAGCAAATTTGAAAAGCATAAGCAAACATTATGTATTATGAAAAAATCCATAATACATTCAGTTGTTTAACTTATACCAAAATGTGAAATGTAGTTACAAACCGTAAAATCTTTGTTTTTAGTATCAAGCTGCAAATGGAGCACCTGTAAAATATCAAATTGAAGTTCAATTACAGAACATCTTTTTTTTGATCATTACCAGTTATAAGGATACGCAATATTTACTAAAAGTAAGACAGAGAAAAAGAATCAAATCTACTATAACTTTCTATTTTATATATTTTTCAGAAAAATACTTTGATTTCCTCTTCGTTAATTTGAATTTGTTTATTAGCAATCTAAAAAGAAAAAAATAAATAAAAGAAAAGTATACTATTAAATATGAAAAATATTAAACACAACAAATCTATTACATCAAAGAAATCAATTAAGAGCATTAAAACAAACATACCTTTAGGTCTTTGTCTTTTGCTTCAAGTAGTAAATTTATCTTCTGTAAAGAATAAAATCATGATTCAATATTTTACAAACAATTTATTTTTATGATGGGTTGCCACAACTGAATCATTTTTTAAACACTGAATTTATATTTAGCATACAACCATTTTCTTAATAGTTTAGGAAAAGAAAATAGAGAAGAAAACAAACTACTTCTCTATTTTCTTTTCCTAAACTATTAAGAAAATGGCATAAGTGATTTGACGCTACTTTGAACTGTATTAATCATTTTTATTTTTTACTTTTAACAAAACATGAAAATAAACCCCAAAGGAAGAAAAAAAAACAACTAATGTAATAAACTCAAAAAATAAGTGAAATGTATATTTCAAAGAAAAATGCAATTAATTGTTCATTTCAGCTGCAGCAAATAACAATCTACTGTTTGCCATTATGGTCTTTCTATTCTATTGTCACTATAGTCATCAATAAGCCATTTGCTTTTTTATTACTAATATTTTATCAATTTTTACATTCAACAACTGAAGCTGAATTATAACCTTTTTTTTTAAAAAAAAGATCACTAAATAAAATTGTCCCACCATGGCACAATTCCCCTACTCTCCCCTGCTGGATAAAAGCAAAGTATGTCATCTAGCTAATTTAATTAAGTCACTAAGTACTTGAGCCCTGTAGCTTTTCTCATAACATTTATAGGTTCATAAATAGCAGAAAATTCTTTAATAACTGTTCTTACATTTAGGTCATGAGTTGTTCTTTCATTCATTTGATAAAGTTCATCTTTAATTGTCTTTTCTTTGCTGCTTACCTCAAGTTCCAATAACTTTTTCTAAGGAAAAAAAAAAACACAACAGATTTGTTACTTTAAAATTTGCTTTATAGAGTGCAATGTCAAGTCTAAAGACAACTCCAGGTTTGTTAATCTAAAATGGGAAACCATTTTCACTTTGTAAATTGAAAGATTCTTGTTAAATATTATAAACAGAAGTTTTACAGAGTAGCTGTAAGAGGTTTAGCACTTAAATCATAAAACAAAATTGCATTCTTAAAGTAAACTATTTGTTTCATTTCCAAATAATTTACTACTTATACATGCTGTCTTTGGAAAAGGAAGGAAAGAAAGTTTTCAAACTTTTCAAAATAAAAATTAAAAAAAATTACTTCTTTGTTTTTTCCCTCAAGACTTGCATGCAGTTGCTAAAAAAAAAAACAACAAAAAAAAAAAAAAAACAACAAAAAAGTAAATTAAACATGAGCAAAGCCCAGCCATACTAATCAAGGTTAAAAAGGATAAAGAATGTACTTAATAAAACAAAGTTTAAAAATACAATATCTTGTTACAACAAAAAAAAATATGCAGTCATGCTTATGATTATGTTAAAATCCTTTGTTCTAAAAAATAAAGCCAGAGAAACTTAACATAAAATATTCTTTCAGCTCATATTTAAGTTAAGAGAATTTTTTTTGGAGTAAATATAATAAAAAATTATAAAGTAATTTACCACTATCTGCTCTTGAAACATCTTGATGCATTTCTCTTTCTCAATTTCTTTCTCACTTAATGTTATCTCTAATACATTTTTATCTTTTTCTATGGCAGCCATTTTCAACTTTAAATCCTTTTATAAAATAAACCATGAAGAAATAATAGGCATGAAAAAAAACTATAATAAAGTAATAAGAACTATTATTTTACACTCTTGAATTAATTACAGGCTGAAAAGGTATGTTTGCTGAAAAGGGAAGGGGGGGGGGGTTCAAAGAGATTTGGAAGTGTTATTTTATCTTTAAGGTTCATTAAGAACAAATTCAACAAATGACTATTCAAAATCTATGGTTAAAAAAAAAAGCAGGCCCAGATGATTATAAAAAATAAAATTGTTCAAACAGGATACTAGATTGTTATATTAAATGCTAATTATCTTTTGCAAATATTTTTTGAAAATTAATTCAAACATTTTAATTTATTACATCAATGATATTCTCTTTATCTGCAATTGTCTCTTCCAGTTCTTTGACCTGACATTATAAACATTAATTGTAATATTATTACAAATATATATTTAAAAAAAGTCTATCACAGTAAAGAAAAATGCAGAAAAATCTTTAGCATTAAAAAATTATAAAATTAAAAAATCAAAACACTATATCATAAAGAAATAATACGCAAATTTGTCATCAAAAGTTTTGCATAAATAAATTTTTAAAGATTTCAAAAGTGCAAACCATAGACTTGAGCACCTCCTCGTCATCTCTTTTCTTTGCTTTTAATGCCTTTTAGAGAAAAAACTGTAAAATTTACTTTTCACATTTACAAACAGCTTCAACCATCAATCATTAAATACACACACTACCTCAAAACCATCTGAAATATCATCAAGTGCTTTTTGTAGTTTCTCCACCTTGTTGTCTCTTTCTTGTAGCTGATTTTGAGTAGCAATCTATATACAAACATTGTTTTAAATATTGTGGGTTATGGATTAAAAAAAATTGGCTTGTAAAGAACAAACCTTTTCATTATTGTAAAAAATGTAAAGAACTATAAAATATTTTAGAAACCGCTCTCTTTTGCACTTACTAATTTTTCTTTGGTAACAGCGCAATCTTTTCTAAGCTTTTCAATTTCCTAATGAAAAAAATCTTCAAATTAAATTATGAATTCATTTAGACAAAGACTTACTCCATACAAATAAAGCTAAGGAGAGAAAAAATATCTTATCATGAGATAGTTGTATCAGAATAAAAATTTGTATAAAAACTCTAATGAGGAAATAATAACCAACCTTCGTTTTTTTCTCCAAGGTACTTTTTGTTGACTCTGTTTTTTCATCTTGCATCTAGAAGAGGTTACCAAACACACATCATTAGGGGTTATTGTTATTTACATCTTTTAACTTTCAATACTGAGAACCAAAATAAAATATTTTGGGTCATTCCACAAGTTATGACCAATTACAAAAAATGTTTACCAAAAAAATAAATAAATAAATAAAAATAAATAAAAATAAAACATTAAAAATATTGACTTGGAATTTTGCTTTAATGTGCAACTATCCAAAATTTTTTTTTAAATTTCCCACTTTGTGGTGCAAAAAAGTAATACGCAAGAAATCCACCAAAGCCTTGTACTCAAACACTGCAAGATCAACTGAAAGCAACTCTTCCCATCATGAAACCAACAGCAGAAGCAACTACAGTTTTAAGTGTTGATTCAAATGTCAGCATAAAATTAATTTTTCCTTGCATTTTTACATTAAAGGAGGACCTTAAGTCCAAATCTTCTCCAGGTCTTCAACAACTTTGTGACGAACTTCTGAAGCAACTTCAGACTAGATTTGATCTGACCATGGATCACCTGTTAGCAGCTACGTTTGTTGATCCAAGATTTAAGTACTATTTATTCTTGGATGCAGAAACAAACAAAGCTGAGCATTTTGTGGAATAAATTCTGACAAAACCAACAACAAAGCTGAGTTATTTGTGGAATCAATTCTGACAAAACCAACAACAAAGCTGTGTTATTTGTGGAATCAATTCAGACAAAAACAACAACAACAAGAGTGCTAAAGAACTCCAGGGCAAAATTCAAGATACGAATGATAACAGGGACAGTCTTTGGTTCAATGTTCAAGAAAGTATGTGATGCACAAGGGAATTCTAAGTCCAACCAACTTCCAGATATTTCAAAACAAGTTAAAGAAGGATTTAGCATATATTTAAAGGATTCTATTCAGAATTGAAGCAGTGATCCTCTTTAATTTTGTAAACAGAACTTTGCATGCATGCATGCATGTGTGTATGTAAGTATGTATGTATGTATGTATGTATGTATGTATGCATGCATGCATGTATGTATGTATGTATGTATGTATGTATGTATGTATGTATGTATGTATGTATGTATGTATGTATGTATGTATGTATGTATGTATGTATGTATGTATGTATGTATGTATGTATGCATGCATGAGGGAAAAAATAAAGCAAATTTTAAAGTAACAAATCTGTTGTTTTTTTTTCCTTAGAAAAAGTTATTGGAACTTGAGATAAGCAGCAAAGAAAAGACAATTAAAGATGAACTTTATCAAATGAATGAAAGGGCAACTCATGCAAACTTATGTGTGGAATGGTCTCAATAAAGCATTTAATATGATCTTCATATACCTTTTATCTAAAAGTTAGATTATTAATTATAAGATATTTAAAAAAACAAAATGTTCTTAAAATTTTTTTTTTTTTGAAATTTGTAGTTGAAACAAATAAAAAGAAAAAACCTACAAAAATGCAGTTGCAATATATTGAAATAATTTCACTATATTTGTTAAGATTATAAAATAATAAAAATTAGAACCAACTTTTGCAGCAGTTAATTGATCCATTGCAAATCTAAAAAAAGAATATTTGAAAATTCCAATATGTAATTAAATATTAGAATGAAATGACAATATTAACATGGTATTTAAAAGAATTAGTAAAAAGATTTTTTAACTAGAATAAAAAATGTCAGTTTTTTTTTAAATAAAACAATACACAAATTTAAAATAACTGACATTAATATGTATAAAAACATTTTAACATTAAAATGATAGATTACAAATAATGAATTAGCATCTAATTTGCAGTCTTGATTTTTTCTCCCACTACAAATGTTGCATATTTAACAAAAAAAATGTTAACTATGACATGCAATTGCAGTATCTTTCCTAAAGTTCTAAAGCAAAACTCTTCAGTAGCTGAACAGCATTCTTTACCATAAAGCTATAACAGCCAGAAGATCTTTTGGTAAATACAAGGTTCATAAGAAAGCCTTTTGCAGAGTGTTCCATAATTTTTAAGAACAAAAAACCTCAGAAAGAATGTTTGTTACTAACATTCCTTCTGAGGTGTGTGCTTGTTGTGCATGCGTGCATGTGTATTCATGAGTGTATGTATATTAGGGCGTTCCAAAAATACTTTTTTCACAGAATCAAAATACTGAATATATCTTGGATATATACCTAGAGCAAAGATTTTCACTGAGCTTGAGGTCTCTAAACCTATGGAAAGTGCTAGGGAATGATTTTTATCTTTTAGATAAATACCCAATATTCCAATCATTTATAAAAAAAATCTGTAAAAAAGAAAGTTAAAAAGCAAAATGGCTGCAAACAACTTGCACAAGATTTATTTAAATGTAAGATAAAGTGGTTAAGAGGTGCTTGTGTTAATTATATAAAATTATTAGTATTATTTGCTATTTACTGAAAAAGACAACAAATTATGAATCTATTTAAATACATTTATTAAATTATTGAAAAATGGATAATACATATTTAAATCATGGCAAACTTTAACTTTTAACTTTATTATTTTATTTTTAGTTATTTTTTGGTACAGAACATTAATACTAAATAGAGTATTGAAATGTTATCTATTTATTTAAAAAAACTATATTTTTTATAATATTAAAATTTTTACAGCCCTTCATTGATGTTAATATCTAACAAAACTAACATTTGGTTGAGCCAGCTTTAAATATTATTTAATTTGGCTCATACTTAGTCTCAATTATTTTTATAGTTGGCCCAAATTATTTCTGTTACATAACTAGGGGTTCAGAAACTTTAAACTTAAAAAATATGAGTGACTGTATTAAAAACTTATTAGCTGTGTAGCTACTACTTGTGTCAAATGCACTTTTTCTGCATCACCTATGAAAATGCGCTTTTGCTGCATCACCTATGAAAATAACAATAAAGCTGATTGTCTCACTCTACATAAAATACCTCAAACTTCTTACAAAACATTCAATAAAATTGTAACTAAAAAACTGTTGAGGAAATGTCCACCTTATGTGAAAAATCATAAAAAATATATAATATTCAGTTACAATGTAATATAATATAATATTCACTTTTTTTTAGTTTTTACACCTAGCATTTCTAGGTGATCTTTCAATCCTCAAATTGATTTTAAAAAATCATCACTCATTTGACATTTATTTATAAATGCTGCTTTTTTAAACATTAAAACCTTAATGAATCTTTGTCAAAGTCTTTTTTGAATAAAAAAAAAGAATCAAAAAGAAGTAAAAGTTTACTTTTATTTGCATATTAAAAAGATATTACTAACTTAAAAAAGTGAAGAAGTACACCTTAGAAATAAACACTTACGAAGCTTTAGCAAGCAGCTCGCTCTTTATATTATTTTCTTGTTTAAGTTCTTCAATCCGAACTTTAAGCTCAACATTCTACAATAAAAGCAAAGAAAAAAAAAATAATGATAAAAATTATTTGTTTATCTGTATACCTTAAAATGCAACTTTATATGGCTTTTATGAGTTTCATGAAATCATTAGCCATGAAGTCAAAAACAAAAATTAATAAAAAAAAGAACCAAGTCTCCTGTGTTGAATTGGGAAAGGTTTTATTTCATTCGTTTATGGGATATAAATGAGCATTTATTTGGACCCAAGTAAATCTTGAAAGTATTTTTACTTTTATAGTTACTTCATTGAAGTAATAGGGGCATTTCACAGCCATTAACAAAGTATGCTTTCCAAATTTATTGAATTATTGACAGATTTAGAGGTTCAATTCAATTGTGAGAGCATATTTTGACTCAAAATTGGAAAGACTCTGTTAGGCATTAGAAAAACTTGATTTTTAAAACCCATTATTCAGCAACTATTCAAGAAAACTGCTTTAAATTTTATTAAAACCCATTTTTATTGATAAAAAGGATTTAACATGGGTTTTAGAGTCACTATTGCTAAAAATATGTTTCTGCAAACATAGTAGCTTAATTTTAAAATTTTCATTTCTAGACTCTTAAACATGGCTTCTTTCATCCTACAAAGTGTTTTTATTGGGCTAAGTGCTTATAAATTTCCTAATATGCAAGGAGAGAAAGAGGAACACTAAAGGATTTATGTAATGTTTATAAGTACTGCATAAGAACATCAGTAAGAAACTGATATGTGATAATTATATATAACAGAGTTCTGTCAGCTTAAAAAATACCCCAGTCTTTAGACACTCAATACATTGGGAAAATTAGCTCTTACGAACAATTATAGGGATATTTAAAAATCTTATAGAAAAACTCAGAGTCCATGAATCAAAGACAAAACTGACCATAAAGTTTTTTCTTATGATCAACAACTACAATTAAATTTTTAAGTTAAACCATTTACTTTAGAATTGGTGGCTTCAATATTCTTATGATGTATTCAGCAAAAAATATATTTTACTGAAATTTAATATTCTCTAAATTTTAAAATTAATTACAATGTTTTAATTTACTTCTAACAAGTTGATTTTTATAAAACTTGCCAACTTGTATATCTGTATTAAAAAAACTCTTAGAATTGTTTAAAAAATCAATCTCTATGAATATTGAACAATTTTAAAGGAAATATTTTAATTGAATACAAATAAAATTTAATGAAAGATAAAATCACAGAAAAAATAATTAAGTTAAATCTGATTTTTTTAAAACTAAATTTTTTTATACTAACTTATTTTTACACTTTTTTATATTTTTACAATACTTAAGTCCAGTATGACATATAGCAATATGCACTGGACAAATTACATGCCTATTACACATTTAAAAGAAAGTAAATTTGCAAACATATTCTTTGCTATTTTAAACTTACAAAATGTGAAGAGATAATTGATTTGCTCCATGAAGAAACACCATTTCCAAAGATAAAGAAAGAACACTTCATACAATAGTATTATTTAAGTTTAATTTACAGAGCCAAAAAACAGTTTAAAAAAACAAAAATACATCAAGCATAAGCCAGGATCAGTAAGGAAACCTTTTGTATTCATGGACTTAATATATTTCACAGATGATACAACCAGCAACAGCTGAACTGACATTTTATCATCAAGGACAATATAAATGAAATCCTGATGCTATCAGATCAATCCAAAGATTTAAGCATACAGTACAGGTTATGGTTTTTAGACTAATTGTCTCTTTAAGAGAAAATGCTACCTGGGTTTCTTAAGAAATGCTTGAGAATAGACACTAAAGAGTATCTAGACTAAGTTTTGAAGGCTCATGTCCTTCTTTGGTTTGTACCCAGCTTTACTGAATCACAAGAAAAAATTTTATTTAGTAGACAATTTGAAAAATTAAAAATTTTCATTTTTTGTAATGCAATCAGTATGAAGTTCCAGAAGCAATCTAATACAGCTAAGAACAGGTTCAACTAAAGTTGATCAAATAGCAAAACAGTGTCTCAAAAAGACATGTTGTTTTTCTGTTTGTTTATGGTTTTGTATTCATAAAAATGTGAAAAAATCATCATCTTTCCTTTTGCGTAAAAAATTACAGAAATTTAACTTTAAAAAAATCAAATTGCAGATTCTACAATATTTTTAGGAAATAAAATATAATAATATTTCATACCTTTTTAATAATATCACCAGTTGAGGTATCAAATGTATCATGAAGTCGCTCTTCCATGTAAAAAATTCTCATCTTTAAACCAAAGCATTCTTTTTTCAGTTCTCTGATCAACTAAATAAATATAAATAAATGCATAGATAAATATAGATATATAAATATATAGGCATAAATATATATAGATATATAGATAAATGTATAAGAATATTTACCAATTACATACATACATACATACATACATACATACATACATACATACATACATACATACATACATACATACATACATACATACATACACTGTCCTTCAAAACTAAGGGAGCTTTGAAAGAACATGCTTTTCCAGGGAACAAAAATGTTTAAAACAAAAAATTGTTTAAAATAAAACAATTTTAACTCAACAATCTTTAATAGATATACCATTTCTTAATAAACATGGATTATAACCTTGTTTTCTTCTCACTAGTTAATAGACATAAATCTAGAAGAATTGTTGAAACCAAGCATTAGGTACAGGACCAAAGAAAAGTACTCCAGTTATATTGCTGTGCCAATATATAACTCAAATAGAATAGATGCATGGGCTGTATTTTTGCTAAATCAACGGCTATATTTTTTGTATTGAAATCATACTATTGAATAATGCATTACAATGATTTTATATATTTTAACATGTTCTCTTAGTTTTTGTGGACAGTTTACATATATACCAATCTGTAAGTCAATGTTCTATTTTTTTAAATAATAATTTCATTTTCTTACATTCTTAAGGAACATTATAAAAATGAAACCAAAAAGTTTCTTGACTTTAATAACAAAAAATTAAATTCTTTAAAAAAATTTTTATATTATTTTCACTGTCAAAGACACTGAAATTGTCCACTACAAAAGTATTTGTTGAGCTTGGATTAGAAAAACCTCTTTAGATTGAATGGTAGCATCATGTTCTTAATACAATACTAAAACGTGGTGAATGATTTTTTTTTGAACCTTGCCTAAACTCAATTATTGGTTAATTTGTAAAATAACAGAAGAAAACAAGCAATCAAAAGCATAATTTAAAAAATCTGGAAATCCTCTTAAGTACAAGAAATTACCTAAAGAGTTGACATGGCTTTCCTTCATCACTATATTTATATCATTATATTTATGTAGTGATGAAGAAAAGCCATGTCAACTCTTTAGGTAATTTTTTGTATTTTATAATTTAACTGATCAGATTCTCAATGAAATATAAAGTACACCTCACTGTAATAAAAAGTACACCTCACTGAAATGACTGTTGATTGTGTTCAAAATGGATTTACGCTGGAATAAAGTATTTACATAAAGATTTCAATAAACATTCAAAAAAAGTTAATTTACACATTTGTCTCTTCAATTGAGTACAAGAAATTTTTTTCAGTTGACATCCTTCAATTATGGAAAATTTTTAAGAATTCTTGCACAAGTTTATGTGAATAATCGTAACAGGACTAGAGGTTGTCTCAGACAATATCTGAATATTTTAATTTTTACTAGCAATATAATGTTATACTATCATATTAATACATTATAATATATTATAATCATGTAACATAGATTACATTATAATAATTTTATTTTTAATTTTACTCATACATCATCCTGTTCTCTTATGGTTGTAACTCTATTTAGATTTTTCTCTGTAGATAAATCATTAGCTGCTTTAACTGCTGAATCATTTCCAGTTGGTGCTAAAATAAAAAAAGCATGACATTTCCCAACATTTCTATTTGTGTTTTATAGCAAATATTTAAATAAGTAAATAAAATCAAAAAATCAAAAAAAAGAGGCAGAATATCACTTTACTTCCTATTTGTTTTGATTGTAATTTAAATTCAATTGTAGAATCATTTGTAGATTCTTCAAATAACTCTGAATGCTGTAATCTAAAAAAAAAAAAAAAAAAAAGGTAGTGAACATGCATGTAGAAATCTTCTTTCACACAAGAGTTATTAAAATCATTTTAGACAATCAATTTATCTTATTTTTGTTTCTCATAATCTGTGCATTTAAAGAGTTATGCTGTATCACTACAATATAAAATACTTAATTGCAACCATCAATTTGACACATGCATATATTCCAAATAAATGTTAACAGATACAATTTTAAAAAAGTGCTCACTTAGTAAAAACAGTATAATTTTAAAAACTAAAAGAAAAAATACAGTATTTTATAAACTCTAGATTAATTTGTATGATTTTACATTATTCCTAATATGGGCTTAATTATAAACTCCAACAAAACTATTCACAGGACAACAAAATGAATTTCTGGTGAATAACTTGATAACTACTATTTAATGAATTTCGTTATTGTTAGAAGTGCTAAAGAACGCAAAACCATTCTACTTAGAAAAAGTAAGAACTGTTTATAGATCTTGTAGCTGAAGTTTAGCTGTACATCATTTACAAAAGTTATATAAAACAGAAAGAAAAAAATTTACCTCTGGTTGAAATCGATAGGAAACGTTAGTTCATCCTGCATTCTATTAAAGAAGCAAATTGTAGAACAAAAAACATTACTTGATCAATTAATCAAAAAATGCTCATTTGCTTAAAACCCCGACCTGTCCAAGTTAATTTCATGCCGCGAAACTTGTTTTGAATTTCAAATATTTTCGCTCAAAAAAAAATCAAAACATTACAAAGAGTTATGGGTAAAGTTTGCTTTAGGTTCTAATTGAAAATAAAGGCTTTTAATAAATGATTTTATAGTATATACCGTTCTCAAAAATCATTTAGTAATACAAATAGTATATTTTAACACTTACATGTACTTTAGCATGAATGTAATTTTTTAAAACTTTACTATATCTATTTTGTTTAACTTCCTCATTGTGTTGTTTGACGCTAAGTTTAAATGATCAGTAAAAAATAGCTTTTTTCCTGGTTTCACTTTTCAACAATTCCAATAAAAAAAAAACACATTATTTTTAGTAGTTAAGTAAATTATTTTATTTTCAGTAGAAAATAATTAATCTCCGGAAAGTAAATAAATCGCATGAAATTAACTTAATTTCCAGTAGATGATACTTTTTTTCCAGTAATTTAATATTAGCTCAAGTAAAATAAAAGGTTTTGTGTGTGTGTGTGTATATATATATATATATATATATATATATATATATATATATATATATATATATATATATATATATATATATATATTAGTGGTTGTGGTTGTGGTAATTGTGGTAGTAGTGGTAGTAAGTAGTGGTAGTAAGCAGTGGTAGTGGTAGTGGTAGTAGCAGTAGTAGTGGTAGTGGTTGTGATTGGGGTAGCCATTCAAGAAGAGTTTTTTATAGTTCATATTTTGTTATATAATTAATAGTATTGCATAAAGCTTGAGAAAACTTAAAAAATGAGGGGTCATTTAGCTTTAGAAGTTAAGCGAATCCAAAGTTATTGAGTTTTTTATATTGAAAAAATTGGTCCTTTCTTGACAGAAGGTTTAGACATTAGGTATAGAAAATTGGGTATATAAAAAACCAAAAAAGAGAGTATTTTTGGGTCATATTACCATTTGAATATCTTTTGAAGCGTTATTGAATTTGGCTTAAAAATTGTCCACAGTGATCCAACAACTATAAGAAAATTAAATGCCGTCATTTTTTTTTTCATCTGTCTGGATTATCCAGAATCATCTATTTTACAGACTGAATGGTTTACAATTATTTGGAGAATAATTTAACTACTTTTTAAGTTTCTAATTAAGCTTTAGATAAGAAAGTGAAAAGAAAACATTATAAAACGTCAGTGCATTACGAATTCACAAAAATTTAATATACCAAACAAACGCAAAAATCAAAACAAAACACGTTATAAAATTCGCGAAGGAAAAAAGGCTTAACATACATAATTTCTACATATAAATTCTAAGTATCATTTCTCCAAGAAAACATAAATAAATACTTGTTATAAATAGAGGAAAGGCTACACTTGCCTTTTCCACATGGACCTTTAAAAAAGAAAGTCTTTTTTCTATAAAAAAAACCACTCTTAAAGTTTGTAAACGCTTAAAACTAAACAGTTATGTATAAATATTAAAAAGGTCCACACTCCGTTTGATTCCTCGTCCCTTTTTAAATCTATCTTGGAAGTTTTATACAAATTGGAAGTATTCTTCCACTTAGGAATCCTTACCTTCAAAACCTAAGTTTGAAAAAACGTTCCCGCAACATGTTTTTTTTTATCAATAGTGGTTTCAAGACATGAATAATATATAAGTGATGCCATACAAAGAAGACTACTTTCTATTAAGGGTCTGCGTCTCGTTATTTTTTTTAATCGAGACAAGACGAGACGATCCTAAAAGCTTTGTCCCACTGATCTCTATAATAACTGGATAGCGCAACTCCGAGCAAAACTTCTAAACTTTTGACTCCAAAATCCCATATTGGAAAGCCCCAAAAAATTAAATCCCGTAAGCTTTAAGTTCTGTTTTTCGGCTTATCGCTTTAAATTCACATATCAGATTTCAGCGTTCTGGAGCTTTCCAATATGGCGATTTTGGCGTCAATTTTGATGTTAGAGATGCGCTATCCAGTTATTACAGAGATCAGTGCTTTGTCCCGATTAGCGATAAATATCGAGACAATTTTCAATTTTCACTCGAAATCCAAGACGATACCGAGACGAGACGAGATGTCCCGGACAAAATAGGAGCTTTACAATTTCCCGGAATTTACATCTTTTAACGGGACATAACGAGACATAATGAGACATACTAGTTTATCCTTAATGTGAAATTGAAATAATGAATTTCTGGCACATTTACCATTATTTGTTTCAGCTGCTATTATTGATATTGTTATACCATCTATATAAACACAACTTTATAACAATTAATGGTAGCAACTAAAATCAGGGGGAAAAAATATTTTTGGGATAGTTATCCTTAATGTGAAATTGAAATAATGAATTTCTGGCACATTTACCATTATTTGTTTCAGCTGCTATTATTGATATTGTTATACCATCTATATAAACACAGCTTTATAACAATTAATGGTAGCAACTGAAATCAGGGGGAAAAAATATTTTTGGGATAGTATTTAACTCTTTCCACCAAAATATATTGGAAGAAGGGGATAAATATTTGTCCAAGGGCTGAGTTTCTGATAATATTGTGTACCGTTGAGGTCAGTATTCACTTCTAATGCAAGAGTTTGTTTTACACTCATATTTAAGGAAAAGATTATCCAAAGTGTCTTTAACTTTTTTGATCCATAAAAGATTTGACTTTTTTTAAAAAGTATAATTCTTGCAGAGACTAACAATAGAGCATGATGTTCAACACCTAGTTCTTTTATTTTTTTCTCTTTTCCTTTGCTCTCCAAGGACCACCCATTGTTTATTGGGTTTTCCAGAACCAAAATGGCTACTTTTAATGGTCATAAGATTTTCTTAAAGCTATCGGTATTCGTTTTCTATAAAAGAATCATCAGTTCTTCCACAATGCTTTAGCTTTTTTCTTCTTTTTTGAAATAAATCTATCTAAAGTAGCATTCATTTATGTTTTATTTGCTAATTTCTTCAGTTTTATTTAATTTCGTTAAGTAAATCCTTCCAAAATTGTAATTTATCCACTCCTAATTCACGTATATTCGGGTTTAGTGCCATTTTTTTGTTGTTTTGAGTCACTGTGCGTCATTTCTGGCTGGTAAAACAAACTTGGTTGGCAAAAAGTTTTCTTCACTGCGAAAGTGCGAGTAAGATATCTAGTTAATATAATTGATCTGTCTCATAACGTTTTGTAATTATCCGGGACACAGTCTTTAAATTCCGAGAAAAAATTTATGCCCCGATTTATAACTTTATTCCGGGATAATCGTTTCCTTTGTCTCGTATTTTATTTCCGGGAAAATTCACGTCTCGTTACACTTTTCCCGTTTCATTTCGAGAAAACGATTCCGAGACGCAGACCCTTACTTTCTATATATGGTTGGAGAGAAGTTGAGATAAACTAATTGGTACAAAAAATCTCAAAGTTTTTGCTTTATCATAAAACAAGATAAAAGAGGGTAAAGTTCATGAAAATTATGTGCTTTTTTGTTTGACATCAAATATTTTTCGTTGCGCCGTGGAATCGCTAGTAGTGGTAGTGGTAGTGGTAGTGGTAGTAGTAGTAGTAGTAGTAGCAGTAGTGGCAGCAGCAGCAGCAGCAGCTAGGTACATCATTTTACTTTCATGCAAGATTTTTTTCAATTATCAGAGCAATATTAAGATTTCTTTTAATCATAATATATTATGAATTCCATTCCTCATACTCATCAGAGAATGAAGCTTTCTCACTACCTAGCTCTCCAAGAATAAAAAACAACTTGCAAGTAATGGTAACTGGGCTGCAAATTAGAAAATTTTAATGAAGTCAAAGAATTTTTGAAAAGAATTGGAGTTTTGATTTACGAACCAAACTGAAGAATGCAAAAAAGACTGCTACCGATGTAATCATACAGATGTAAATCTCGTCTAATCTGTTAAATTACAGAACAACTTCACAACACACATCATTCTATGAGGAGGTAAACTTTCTGAAAAAGAACAGTTAGAAATTAACAGACTTTGATTTGCAAATGAAACCCAAACAAACTCGTGACCATTTGGCCAAAAATCTAAAAAAAACCATTGTTTATGGAGAAAACCCCAAAAACAATGGGTCGTTTTTGGAGAGCAAAGCAAAAGAGAAAAAATAAATGTACTAAGTGTTGAACATCAAGTTCTATATTTAGTCTCTGCGAGAAGTACACTTTTTAAAAAAAGTCAAATGTTTCATAGATCAAAAAAGTTAAAGACACTTTGGATAAAACCTTTAAAGATGAGGGTAAAACTCTTGCATTAGAAGTGAATACTGACCTCAGCGATAAACAATATCAACCCAGTTAATAATAGTACATGAGTCATATAACGGACCTATGTGGGGTGTTTTATGGGTCCTATGTAGGAATCCTATATTAGACCCACAAAAACTTGTCCGCGGTTTATTAACGGGTCCTATATGGGCTAGTCCATATAGTTAGCCCATATTGGACCCAACAAACTCCTATTTTCTTTTATTTACTTTGACCCAAACATAATTTTTTATGGTTACCCCATATTCGACCCAATAAACTCCCATTTTCTTTTATTAACTTTGACCTATATGGTGCATTCGATGGTTGGCCCGTAATGGATCCAATAAACTCCTTTTTTTGGGACCTATATGAAACTTTAGCTTGTCAATCCATATGGATTCCAATATATATTGGTATCAATAAACCACTATGTCAAATATTTAACTTGACCTATAGGTCAAGTTAAATATTTAACAACTAACTAAACTCTTACGTTCTCATATATACATACATACATATATATACATATATATATATATATATATATATATATATATATATATATATATATATATATATATATATATATATATATATATATATATATATATATATATATATATTAGATAAAAACAATAAACAATATGCTGAGAATAATATATATTTCCTATTAACATAAATATTATATTATACAAAAAAAAGTATAAATATATTAGCGCTTGTTAGACTCACGGGTACCCTGAAGGTGACTTAAGACCTTATATCATATCCCATAAATTATTATTTTTGATTTTGAAAGTAGTCCAATTGTACATTCCAAAACTGTCAACATTTAAATCCTTTTATGGTAGCTTTTCGAGAAAACTTAGTTACAATACTTATTTAATCTAGAAATTATTACCCCTCTGACTCATACTAAGACTCCTGAGAGCGGATCAAATGGCCATATAAAATTTGTTTGGTTATTTGTGCTATTATATTGACACTTTGTGAATCGGATTTAGAAATAATTTCTGATAACAACTTGGGTTTTCTAGTTTGAACTTAGACTAACTTTTAATGTTTTAAAAGTTTTTTTTTTTTTATTGACTAGGATAAGATAAATTTACAGGAATAGAGTGGTTTTATAGAATGATCTTGGAACTTGGGATAAAAAATTCTAAGAAAAATAGTTTTTTTTTCTAAAAAAGAAATATTTACTAAAGCATAAATACTACATTTAACTAAAGTTGTAAAGTATATATATATACATACATACACGCTTTGTTGATATGTATCCCTTTAACTATAAATGCCTTGTGTTGTACACGCAGACAGCTCTTCGCAAGACTTCATTGAAATTAGCGTTGTGTTGTCCTACCTTTCGTATTTCCCAAAATTGTCTGAAGTCTTGATGAACTGATTCCAATGATTGCTCAGTCAAATATCCTAAACCTTTGGAAATATTGAAGATTAATACTTTTATATGTAAAAACCTAAAATGTTTTAAATATACACTTACCAAACTTTCCTCCTTTCAATATAATAAAATCTTCAACATGATGCTCCACAATATGAACTTTAAGTGTAATGTTTGTACCAAGATCTCTAAAACTTTGTGAAAATCTTTTAATATATTCAGAGCAGTTTGGATTTAATGTTTTCCCAAAACACCCATGAACAACATTGCTTAAGTCTCTCAAAGGTTTCATATGCTTTCCACCAACAATATTGTGCTCATTCAAATAGATTTGAAAACGATCAAGTTTTCTTAGAAACTTGTTGGATCCATTTCCTTCTAACCTGTGTTTACCTTGATAAGGTACTCTGGCAAGATTAATTTTAGATAAATAACTATTTACAAAATGAAATCCTTCATTAGTGCTCTCAAACAAGTTTTTTTCAATTAGTTTGAGAAGTTTGTCTACTATGCCTAGCAAAATATGTAAGCCTGGTATATTGAGAATTGATAAGATCTTCATTGTTACATTTCCAGTCAATAAAGGAGGATTAACTACATTACTAAAATATTTAGCTTTTGCAATTTTTCCTCCAGCAGCCATCCATTTGTTATACCACTCACACAAAGAAGTTAGAGAATATGACTCAGCTCTCAGCATACTAGGTGATTCTGTTTCACAAAATGGACAAGGATGCCTTGAAGCTGCTGACTGCTTTCCAACCATCAGCAGAAGAACCTTTAGATCTTCTGAAATAGAGTAATCCAGAAAGTTAAGTTTTAATTTATCCAACAACATTTTTATGTTTGCATAATTTTCATCAATAGAGGGTAATACAGCCAAAACTAAAGTTTTGTGAACACTAGTAAACTTAAAATCTTTACATCCATACTCATCAGAATATTTCAGTCTTTTCTTTTCACTTGAATGTGCATCAAGATTTTCTGCCCCCATTCACTCTTATAAATCGAGCAATCTCTAACATCTTAAAGTCACTAGTAAATTGGATACAAATATTAAAAACAATGAACGTTTTTTAAAGTAATGTATATTTTTTGAATTCTGTAGTAATTAATATATACCTTGTATGAAGTTTGCTTTATAGTTGTTTCAGCTTTGAGAAAGAAAAGTAAGGTGTTTTTGGTTCAACTACTCCAACAGAAACAACAAGTCTCTTAGGGCCAAAGGTGTTCAATTTTATTTCTGTGTCATTGGTTACTAAATTGTTGATTGTGGTTGATAAAACTTTTCCTTTAGTTACAGGTGAGGTAGATTGTACAATATGTGCCAAATTCTTTTGCTTAGCTAACTTTGTGCAAGGATGTTTAATACCTTTTCCTATAAGTTGAAAACAACTTCTGCAAAGAACAAAGTTTTCATTGGTTGCAGAAAAATTCACATTATTTTAATGTGATCTATATCTTTATTAGTTTCACATGAAACCATTGGTGGAGGAGTTGCCATTTTAGTACAATTGTATGCCCATTAACACAAATAAAACATTCACATTTCCCACCTCGAATAACTCTAGTATTAAGACCTAAAAGAAACAAAAAATTAGTTTTTTAAATGCAAATGTAATATTGTTTATAAGAAAAATAATAATAATGAAAAAATTAACAAGTTTTTATTGGCTTATTTTTTATTAGAAAAACATACCTTCGTACTTAGTCGAGCGGTGAATAAAAAGCTTTTTGAATTTGCTTTTTCTAAACTCACTAGATTTTTTCTACAATTTGAACATAACATTTTAGGCAGATCAGGGTTTTTAACAGAGAAGTTTTCCCAAAAAAATCTCTTGATAAGATTTTCATAACTTTTTCCTTGTTGTGGGCATGAATTACTGCATTTGGTTTGAATGCATCTTAAATCATTGCCTTTTTTCAAACAGCATATACAAAAGCATTTTAAAAAATCATTATGATCTTTAGCAAAGTATGGCATTTCTTTTCTTTTCTTGAGAAATAATTTTTATATTTTTAAATTAACTTAAGTCTATTATTATTTAAGTCTTTTATTGACAACAAATAAGCCAATCGAAAACTAATAAATATTATTACCACCAATCGCGTGGTTGCAATTACAGAAAGTAAACAACAATAATGGCCGATGGAAAAATATTATTTTAATATTAAAACATCGTAATTTATAAAACTTCTTACTAAGTTTTCTCGAAAAGCTACCATAAAAGGATTTAAATGTTGATAGTTTTGAAATGTACTATTGGACTACTTTCAAAATCAAAAAAAAAAAATAATGGGATATGTTATGAGGTCTTAAGTCACCTTCATGGTACCCGTGGACTGTTTTCTTGCTTCGCCATGCTTAGCTCTATTACCTTCTCGATCGCGAGCACCAATAAGCCATTTTGCAAGGGACATTTCGAAATCTTTCATCGTGCATGTCGACGTCAGGTTGTTAAGCTTTAAGACTTCTATAAAAAATAATACATTTCCAGTAGTTAAAGAATCTTAAATACACAATATTCTTATCGTCTTTGAAAATCTGAACCATAAGGGTTTTTACTAAACATAACAATAGAGTGCACAATTTTTAAAACTAACCAAACAAAATTTACATATGTTCAATTGCATTTAATATCTGGCAAAATAGCAGAGAAATATTACCAAAATTTATTTAAAACTATGAATACTCACTATAAATCACTTGAAATAGCTCAGTACCCTTTAACATTTTTTTTGACTGCCCTCGCTGACAATTAAATTGCAGAGCTAAGTTATTGTTAAACAACTGCTGCATCATACGGCAAACAGCTTCGTTAAGTTAACTTCGAAAGTTAACCAGCAAAACATTTAATCAAACACATTAAGATAATCTAAAAAAGGTTATTTTAAACAATATAAAAATTAAAAATTTATTATATAACAGCAAAAATGCTAATGCAGTTTGTATGAACGATACATGATATTTACTAAACACCACAATACTGATATTGCAATCTTAAAATACGATAGACTAAAAATATTATGCTAAAATGAACAAAGCTTAAAGTTCATTATAAAATAGGAAAGAAATATAGATAAGTAGTTGCTTCTACTCATTTATATTGCTTTCCTATTTTATATTGAACTTTACATTAAACTAATATCTAGGTCATAAGTATTATCTTACAATTATGTTTGCAATATTGATATCTTTTAGCTTCATTTCAATTGCATCAAAAGCTTCCATGATGTCCGTCGGAAATATTATCCCGTCTGGTAAACGTGAAGCCAGCACCATTTTATTCCCTTGACTAAGCATAGCATTTAGCGTGTTGGTGTGGATAGTCTGGGTTTGCTGAATATCCACACACACTTTCAGCAACTGTACCTCCAATCCATGCATTGTTTGATCTTGGTAAAGTGTAAATAATTACTTACATTATCACATATATAGTCATTTAATCTGAAAAAAATCAAATAATCAACAATCAATAATCACTTACTAGATATATTACTGCAAGATAATGCACTTCCAATATTTTGTACTATTACAACATCTAAAATAGTGTTAACTGTACTATAATGCCATAAATCATAAATAATAAAAATCAAATTACTAACAACTGATTCAGCTTGAGATCAAATACATTAAAAAATATGCAAGGTAGGGATCCTTATGAGTTTTTTAAATTATGTAACTCACCAATATTTGAAACTGATGATGTCGTTGTTACCGTCTTTGACATACAACCTGTTGTTGTGTTTGATAAACGAGTACACTGGGTTGGTGGCATCAATGCTGCTATGTCAAGAGATGAAAATGGTGTTTCATAAGATATAGTCATAATCGGTAAAGTTATTATCAATGTTGGTGAACTTGACGCCGTAACAGAAAATGGCACAGAAAAAAAAGAGGAAAGAATTTGAGTTGTGGCACTAAGTTGAGTTTTCCCAGCTAATTTTTTTTTTCTCAAGAGGGAAATAATCAATGTCATTTTCAAATTCCATTTCAGATTCAAAATCTGATGAAATTTTTCTAGTTGCAATCCTAAACAATGAATGTAATTATCACTAAATGTTTTCTAAAATAGTCTAAAAACATTTGAAATTATTCAATTAAAAATTATTACTTACATGGAGTAGGTGGAATTAATACTTACATGGGGTATTAGTTCCACCCACTCCATGTAAGTATTAACTTTAAATTAGTTAAAAATTAATACTTACACGGGCTGGGTGGAACTAATTAATAGAAATAAATGTGATATTAAAAGAATTGAAATAAAGTTAAATTTAAAAAAGCACATTAAAAAAAAAAAAAAAAATGAACGAAAATACCCAATAGCGTGAAAATTTCGGTTCGAGGATCGGGTTTATTACCTGATTTCGGGTAATTTTATTATCCGAATTATCGGGTAGTTTTATTACCCGATATACTGGATTATCGGGTAAATTTATTACCCGATTTTCGGGTACTTCTACGGGTAATTTTATTACCCGATTTTTGGGTAAAGAAACCGGGTAATAAAATTACCCGTTAATCGGTACTTCTACGGGTAATATTTGGGTAGTTTAAATCGAGTAATACCCGACCCGAAGGCTTGGATATCGGGTCACTAAAGTTGTTAAAATTAGTCGTCTACGGGTACCCGCTGGTATTCGTGTCGGGTTTTCACTCCCTAAGATAAGCCCACGTTTAAACCACACAGGTCCAGTAAAGTTAAATTATCTTGCTTTTTAACATTTTTTTTTTGTTGCGTTTGCCCACATTGGTCCCATAAATAAACCAACTATCAAACACACTTATGACCGATATAAGTCAGCCTATAATAGGGCCCTATGTAGAATTGGCCACTTCTAAATTTATATATGGGAAGCCCATATTAAAACCAGACCGGTCCCGTAAAGTTGTGCTCACTATTTGTTAATTATGCTTGCCCATATTGATCCCAAAAAAAAACCAAACATCAAACACACTTAGGACCGAAATGAGGTTGCATACAATCGGCTCTAGGTGGGCTTGCTTACGGGGAAATGATCCAAAACTTAGCCCTTGGATACATATTTATCCCCTTCTTGCACGATGTTTTAGTGGAAAAAGTTAAATAGTATCCTAAAAATACTTTTTTTTCTCTGATTTCAGCTGCTACCATTATTAATGCTGAAGCTGTGTTTGTATAGATAGTATAACAATATTAACAGTAGCAGCTGAAATAAATGATGGTAACTGTGCCAGAATTTCATTACTTAAATTTTACATTAAGTATAAACCAATATGTCTCGTTATGTCTCGTTATGTCCCGTTAAAAAGATGTAATTTCCGGGAAATTGTAAAACTCCTATTTTGTCCGAGACATCTCGTCTCATCTCGGCATCGTCCCGAATTTTGAGTCAAAGTTGAAAATTGTGTCAATTTTTATCGCTAACCGGAACAAAGCTTTTAGGATCGTCTTGTCTCGAATAAGAAAATAACGAGACGCAGACGGTTACTTGTAATCTTTTTTTTCATGAAAGTCATACAAAAGAGGACAGCAATTGACTTTCAACCTTCTTCGCCTCCCCCTTCTCCCCCTCTTTAAGAAAGATGAAAAATATTTCTTCAAAAATTACTTTTATTTTAGGAAATGATTTTTCTCTTCGTAAAATCGAGATACTTTAAATTAATAAAAAAAAAAATTTCCTCTTATCTCACCGACCTTCCTTTTTAGGAATTTTTGCAACGCCTTGCTTTAGTTTAGTTTTAACTCATCATAATTTTTCTAAAAATTGGTATAAAATATTTGAGGTATTTGGAGTCCTCGTTTTTCCAGCATTTAATTTTTCTAATTCTTTACTTTTCTAATTCATTACTTTATCTAAATTGTGTATAGGGGAGAACCTTAATGAATGGGACGATTATTGAATGGGACAAACTCAGATTCTTATACAAGCATCGATGAAAGGATATTCAAATTCCTGTAATAAAGAGTGATAGAAACAAGAACTCAACTGACCTACTCATCCATCCTATTGCTCTATGACCGTAATGATAATGGATGTAATTGTGTTTTCGAATGTAAAAAGTAATTTAAAAAAATTTTTTTTTTTTCTGATTTTGCAGCAACTTTTGAAGTTATGGAAAATAAAATTCCATGTTTAAACAGATAGCAGTCTCTAGTACTACAGTGAGTAAAACATTCAAGCTTAACTAATGGTGTTTTTGGTGTGACTAATCATTTTTGGATAAAGTGATGCGCATATTGAATGGGACAATATACTACT
Organism: Hydra viridissima; assembly: GCF_058129835.1. Taxonomy (NCBI): domain Eukaryota; kingdom Metazoa; phylum Cnidaria; class Hydrozoa; order Anthoathecata; family Hydridae; genus Hydra; species Hydra viridissima. Next base: position 17,718,618 of record NW_028324309.1, read on the forward strand.
TATTGAATGAATTTAATAAAGTACTGTTTACAGCTCAGCAGAGGGATGCTGCAGTCCCTTACTTTTATCCCCATGGGCAATGGGTATTATTTACACACTTTTATACTGCAATATTTTACTTAAATAAAAATACCTAAATATAATATTCTAAAATGAGAAAGTTATACTTTGATTGAAATTTAATTAGAGTTAAAACGTTTAAAGTTAAAAATATTTTTTGTGTGGTCTTTATGTATGTATCTATATATTTAAGTACATTTACAATTAATAAATTAATTTGAAAAATGATTGAATTAAATACGTTTATTTTTAATTCTTTTATGTTTGTCCCATTCAATGAGACGTACTTAATGAATGGGACAAATTTCATGCTCCAATAAAACTCTTTTTACCAATAGCCAAATCCAAATCCAATTTTTTTGTTTTACTGTATCATTGAGGAAGAGTCGGTGGTTATCAAACATTTAAATATATATATTAAACAATTTTATCTACGTTTAAAAAGCATTTTGCAAAAACTGTCCCATTCATTGAGGTTTCCCCTACAATAGGTTTGCCTTCAAACATCTTTTGTAGACGTATTACTCCTCCACTTTTGTATCCTGTATTCACACTGATTGTTGTATATGAAACAGTCATTTCGATGCAATTTCATACATTGAACTTGTGAATGGATAAATACAAATTGGTAACAAGTTTGCGTGCGAATTCAGTCCTCTGATATTTTCTTTTTTATATTGACTCAAATTAATTAATTTATAAAGCTATAATAAGTCGGATGTTTTTTCAGCAGTTTGATAACCATCCAGACCATCTTTAATTTTGTTTCGTTTTTTTGGATGTACTGAATAGTGGATAAAAAGACTGAGGGATTTGTATTTTTTTAGATTTGTAAAAGATTTTTGCATAATTGAACTTCCGAACACAGTCATCATACATTTTAAAAATATTATCAAGCTTTTCAGTTCTCACTTCTTTGATAAAAGATAAAAATTCATTTTATTCCACTGTCTCATCACTTCCTTTTCTAGTTTTTACCATAAATAAATATCTTTTAGCAATCATCAATCAACTAAATAAAAGTGCTCTTTGAATAATTCTATTTCTGCGGTATTAAAAACCGTGATTATTTCTGTATTGTAACACACTGCAGAAATGAAAAATGACGTACATTCAGATGGTGGCGGCGGACAACTTTTTTAAGATTTGTGCAAAAAGAAGATTATCTTTTTTCTAGGAAACATTAAGCTCATCTATTAATGGGACAAACTTTCAAGTTTGTAAAAATGTCATCCACCTTGTGTACTAGGTTAAAAACGTTCCAGCAGATTCTCCTGAACTATTTTATTCAGGTCATATTTTACGCGCATAGTTCAAATAATCTGAAAGTTTAGTCAAATTAAATCCCGCTGACTATTTTGCCTAACCCCCAAACCTAAAATAAAGCCATTTTGAAACTTCAAAGAACGAGGTGATGTATTGTCTTTTTTGAAACATGTGCACTGAACCTAACAAACTTTACTATCAAATAATTAAGTAACAAATTAAAAGCAAGAGTGTTGCAACAATTCTTACGATGTTTTTAGAAGCAAATCCCTAAGGGAAATTAAATATAAAAACATTTATCAGGAAAGTCTGGCGTCAGCTCTTAAAATACTTAACTAGTGACAGCTATCTTTTAACTTCTATCTTACAAGTTGGGCATCTGCGTGTTCTTCCTAAAGAATCCCATTATCAGATTCTTCAACATCAATAAACTCTAGTGTGGAATTAAGTTTTAGGAAAGAGCTTTCTGTTACACCTTACACCTTTCCATGCAAGCAGATAAAACCAAATCTGTAATTTTTTTTTTATATATTATTTGTGCACTTAGCTTTTAGCTTTAAATTTGCTTATTTAAAAAAAAATTAATGCAAACTCTGATGGAAACATAAAACTTAATGCTGATAGTGTGTACTTTTTGGATGTTAGAAAATTCCTCAATGACCTCTAAACTTGAAAGCTAGTAGTTGTAGAAAATTAGACATGAATTGGTTAGATCATGAATTGATCTAATATATTGGATATATTTCAGTACCTTCCTTTTTTCATTTAATTTCTTTTCTTTGTTTTCTTTGAACTTTAACGTGTTAGTAATGTTGTCCAGTTTTTATAAATTTGAGTAATAAATTATTTGATTAAAATTTTTTTTTTTAAATTGCTTATTAATTTTTGTTCCATTTACTCATTCAAAAATAAATTAATTAGGTATCAATTGATAGTAAGAAATCTAGCAATTACAGATATTAAGTTGAAATTTGTATTTTTTAAATGATCTGACTAGGACTCTTTATTTGCTATTTTCTGCCTCACACAGTTCATTTTATTAAAAGTTTACTAATGCCCTCACAAAGTATTAGTAGTAAATGGGATGAAGAAAATAATACTCCACATCCACATTGAAGAATGTTTGAAAAAGTCTGATACTTGAAGGTGTTTTTTTGTAAGAGCTCCTTGAAAACAGAGTTCTTCATTGGTCAAATTTGATGCTCCAGATAAAGCTGACTTATTGAATGTAATTAAAAAATCATGTCTTTTTGTTTTATTGCGATTGTAGGTCCTTTTGCAAATTAACGAGTTTTTGAATGATGTAAATATACAAAGAAATTTCCACCATTCAAGAATTTGGAAATTGATGGGAAATTTTATTTAAATGGTGTTAGACAAAAGGTTTTGATATGAGTTTGTTAAGTTCAGTTTTGAATCAAAGATAGTTTTTGGTTTCAATTTCATCAAAATAAATTTTATGCATAATTTTCAAGCTAAACTATCGTAACCCTCCATATTTTTATGCTGGTTAAATATGTTATGTATTCAATATTGAAAAAAGTAGATTTATTCTAATGCTTTTTTTAAGTTTGAATTATTAGTCTGTGTCTAATAATTTACGAAGTAAAGTATTTTTTCCACACAGGAAACCATATCAAGTCTGTAATGGGTTCACTTTCTCCTGATACTAAACCATTTGTAATTTTGCTGGCAATTGGTACGGCAACTGCTGTTAAAAATGGATTCTCAAGAAAATAAGTGGTGTGTTCAAACCATTTTATCATAAATATGACCTGCGTGGAGGAATGCAAACTTGTTTTGTATTTATTACCATTGACTGTGTTGTTAATGCCTGATGAGTTGTCACTATCAAGAAGTGGAAGCAATATGTTATTGTATATCAAGCAAAAAATGATAAGCACATAAGGTTTTATAATTTTTGACATTAAAAACATCTATGGGAATACACTTAAACTAATACATTTTATAAAAAACGTATTAATTTAGGTGTATTCCCATAAATGTTTTTTTGGTCTTCTTTTCTTCTTAATGAAAGTTCTTGATCCATTCTAAACAGTTAAAACTCTTGACTTATACACTGGTGTATAAAGTATATATAAAATCAACAGATCACTCAGCAATTAGCCCAGCTGATTTCTCAAAATAGTTTAGGTAGTTTTTGGTTAATGGGTTCATGGAGAGTTCAAGTTCAGATAATTGAATTTCCATCTGAAATTTCTGCTAAATACCTGAACTTTTTTAAGAGTGTAGTTCTTCTGTTTTATACTAAGTAATTTCCGAACATGTTTTGTTATATCTTTTTTATGAAATTTAAGAATATTCTAAAGGTTTGAATGAGTTTACAAGAAAAAACTTTTATGTTGATAATTTATTAGAATGATACAAATGTTGAAAATTACATTCTAGTATTTCTGTTTTCTGTTTTATTTGCCTCCCTCCTTTCTTCCTTCCCCCACTTTTTATATTTTTCTAACATCTTAAAGATCCACTATGGACTTTCATTCAAATACAACACTTTTGGTTTAACCATATAGCTTAAGTCTACCTTACTGTAATTTCTTTAGGGATGTAATAAATGATTTAAAAAGTCTATTCTAATTTATGTTTGCTGTTAACATAAAAACATAGTTAAAATTTTTTTTTTTTCTTCAGAACTTATTCTAAAAGCAATTTTATCCTCTTTTAGGAACATCTTTTGAAAAAATGTACTTTTTAATCTTGTTACTCCTAATTACAGTTAAAAATATTTATTTTCTGTGTTTAGATTGAAGTTAAATAATTATGGATCATTGGCCTGATAATGTTGGCATTTGCAATATTGAAGTCTACATACCAAAATATTTTGTAAGTCAACAGAAGCTTGAAACTTTTGATGGGGTGAGTGCAGGTAAATACACAATAGGTCTGGGCCAAAAGACCATGGGGTTTTTTGGAGATTTAGAAGACATTAACTCTTTGTGTTTAACAGTAGTTCATAATCTTCTAGAAAATCACAAAATTGACCCAAAATCTATAGGCCGATTAGAAGTCGGAACCGAAACTATAATTGATAAGTCAAAATCTGTCAAAACTGTTTTAATGCAATTATTTGAAAGTCATGGAAACACAGATATTGAAGGTATCGACACAAAAAATGCTTGCTACGGAGGTACTTCAGCACTTTTCAATGCAATTAACTGGATTGAAAGCAGCTCTTGGGATGGTAGATTAGCTATTGTTGTTGCTGCTGATATTGCTGTTTATGCTGCAGGAAATGCAAGGTGTACTGGTGGAGGAGGTGCAATTGCAATGGTTATTGGTCCAAATGCACCTCTTGTTTTTGATCGTGGTTTGAGGGCCACACATATGGTTCATGTTTATGATTTTTATAAGCCTAATCTGTCATCTGAATATCCAATCATTAATGGTAAATTGTCTGTAAGCAGTTATATTTCTGCACTTGATTCATGCTATTCCCTATACAGAGATAAGTTTATTAAAAAATTTTCTAACAGCAGTTTTAGTTTAAATGATGTTGATTTCATGGTTTTTCATACTCCATACTGCAAGCTAGTGCAAAAATCTTTGGGCAGATGTATGTTGCAAGATTATTTGAAAGATGATAAAAGAATCATTGGTAAATACCCTTTGTTTGAAAAGTATTCTAATCAAAGTTTACAAGATTCTTTGAAAGACTTTGACTTGCTTAAGGATATTGAAAAAACCTCTGTCATGTATAGTTTAGACATGTTTCAAAAGAAAACAGAAGCATCCACAACATTAGCTAGTCTAATTGGAAATATGTACACGCCATCACTTTATGGGAGTCTTGTTAGCCTGTTAATGAATAGTGCAGATGAAGAATTAGTGGGTAAACGTGTTGTACTTTTTTCTTATGGATCAGGCTTAGCTTCGTCCATGTTCTCCTTAACAATCTGTCCTACTGAAAATCTTAAATATAGTTTGGATACTTTGTTGATTTCATTAAAGAGTATCACTAAGCGTTTAAATGAAAGGTTGGAAATTGAACCTGGAAATTTTGTTAACATTCTAGAACTTCGTGAAAAGAGCAATAATGTTTCTAATTTTTTGCCAGTTTGCAATCAAGTTGACTTGTTTCCTGGAACTTACTATCTGACAAAAATTAATTCAGAATATAAACGATATTACGAAAGAAAGAAAGCATTTTGATTTTAAAAAGCTTGGCTATTAAAATATAGAATTATTGATATTAATATTAATAATAGTTAGATAAAAATTTTGATGTGTAATTTTTATACTTAAGTTTTAGATACTCAATTATTCTTAAAGTTTGTTATTTATTCTGATCGTCCGGTTGTGATATATTTTCAAAACAAATGCATCTTTCTATGAGGTTTGATCTTACTGAGCTAAGTCATTTAGTATCCTTTTTTATACTCTTTCATGAATTTATTTTTTTCTTTTATACTCTTTCATGAATTTATTTTAAAGTTTATGACAGGCAAGCTTGGTAATCAAGATCTCGGTAGATAAGATGGACCACATCCATCAGTCGAACTGTTGATTTATCTACAGTTTTACCCTTTAAGTAAAATAAAAAGCTTTAAAAAACTTTTTACAAAATTTAACTCAACTTTTCTTTAAAATCTTTTTAGCATGTTCCTTTTTAGCCGCACCTTAGGCAAGAAGAAACAACAAAAAGCAACATGTTAAATGTTACACTTATTGTCAATTTAGACCAAAATTTCTACTCTAGTAACACTTCTTTTACATTACCAAGTGTAAAAATATCCAGTTGAAAAATACGAGCAAAAAATATTTTTCTGGATTTGCATTTCAGCTTAAGGTATAAGAACCCTCAAAAAATTTTTAACTAAAATTACTCTTTTGACAAAAAACCAACTATATTCTAAGAAAGAACTAGGTAACAACATTTAAAAAAATAAAAAATAATTTTATTAGTTGTCATGGTTACCAATTAAAATATTCAACATTCAAAAATGTTTGTGGCACCCCGGCCAAATTATCTCAGTAACTAACAGCATTTAGGGTATGAAATTTTGGCAAAAGATTAATAACATGTTGTTCTACAAACTGAACTAAAACTATTTTAAAAAAATAAATATTTAAATTACACTGAAATTTTTAAAATGGTGCATTAAAAAGACAAAATTTTCTAAGATCAAGCTGGTATAAAAAAAAAAAGTTTTTACAATAATGCAAAACTTTTAGTTCCTATTGTAACACTAGATACAATAAACATTTGCTAAAAGTTTCATGAAAATTGAACATACCATTTATGAAAAAGGATGGCCGGGAGGTCAAAAACTTACATATTGAGAAAAACGCATTTACAACATTCTTAATTGTACCAAAAATTTTCAATGAAAATGTCAGTTTAAAAACAGTTACTAAAAAGAACATGAACCAGGATCATATAGACTACTTCCTTGGTCATTATCTGGATCATCTTTTTTTTTTTGCATCCACGAATGGCTTTTCGTTGCTTTTTTGATGTTGTCCGATTTTGATACTCTGCAAAAATTAAATGCTTTTTGTTCATGATTGAACAACCTTGAAGAGTATATATTCCTGGAATCATATCCAACTTTTCAAATAAAAGAACACTTGCTTTTCTTCCAATTTTAAAATTTGAAAGAGCGTTGTAAACTCCGAACTCCAAGTGTGTTTAAGAAACATACTTTGTTTTGGGTATGCGCTATCATATCATCCCATTAAAACTTTCATTATGGTTTTGGGTCTTACCATGAAGGGATTTTTTAAAAAGTTCTTCTTGAGATAGATTGATATAAATAGGTTTTAAATGGCTGACAACTGAAAATGGAAGGCCTATGCCTGGTTTGTAGGTAGAGGTTTTATTAGCTTTGTCCTGTTTATAACGACAACAGCTATTGATACCAATCATGCCAACTATTTTCAGCTGATGAAGATACATGAAACAATGTTGCAAAAATTGGCCTTTTTTATAACTTATAAATTATTTACATTTTGCCTAACAAAAATTCCGTTGTAGTTTTGTAGACGCTTAATTGTAGCATTTGTTAATTTTCCTTCTTGTCCAAATCCTTTAATAGTTTTTTTTCAACCTTCTCAATCTACTACCAACACGTTTTTGTTTATGTCCAAACCACTCCAACTTACACACTGTAATACCAAGATAAGTATCCTTAACGTAAGAATAGCTTTTACAATCACCATCCCCATAATACTCTACATATCTTAGTTTATTTTGTGAGATCGAACGACTAAACATTCTTTGTGCACCAATCATTTCCGTACCAGGAGCCGAGCCACGATAATTTAATTTACATACATGTGATGATTTCCACGTTTCAAATTCAGTAGGATTACTTTCTTTTAGTTTAGATTTTAGGCTACATGATTTGCACGATCAACTCATTGGTTCGCAATCAAGAATTTTAATGTTTTCGTTGATGTCGCTGTAACAACTGCATCTAATGAAGAGAATCCACGTCGTTGCCAGCTACCATCAACTGATACTGTAGTATCAACAATATTTAAAGAAGACTGAGAAATATCTTTGGCAGCATCTATCATTGTTTCTTTTGCAACAACTTTAGCACATTCAGAGACAGTTTTAATTATTTTGTTGTAATTGTTTTTCGTTATTGGTTTAGGGATATTCATTAAAGATATAAATTTTTCTAATCTTGAAAAACCTTGACGACATGCAAGCATTGAATAAATTATTCTATTATTTACATAAAAAGTTTTTCTTCCAGAGCATGTCTTTGAAGTATAGAATTCAATTTTTTCATTGCAGTTTGGGCACCAAATGTATAAAATTGAGCTCAATCCTTTTTTCTTATGAAAAAACATTCCGAAAGATTTAAAGCAGATTGCAGTCATTTTTCACAACATGATTGATAAACCACACTTGATAAAATTGTCAAATGTCAACAATGCAATAACCAACAGAATTGTTTTCATTTTGCTGCGGTGTCTCAATTTTTTTTGCAGATACAGACAAATTCAACAAATTGCTAGAAGAAAGATTGTCTTTTTCAGTACTAATAAAAGAAGCTACTGGCAAAGTTGAATCATTTAGCAAATTTCTGGTATATCTATTTCCATAAAATCTTCCTGATTTTTTACTTTTAGTACTTTGTTTTACTCTGGATGACTTACCCATTGTTTAGAAAGTTTATTAGATAAAAAAATATATAATGAAAAAGCTCGCAATTCTCAGTAAAAACTCGTTGCTATGCGTGTTGCTAAGCAGACCAAATTTACCCAGTCAATGGAAACATTGAATATCTCAAGAACTAAATCGAATCTTTAAAAATAGTTTTCAAATTCGTGTTCAGCGATATATTTCGTGCCGAAATTATATATATATATATATATATATATATATATATATATATATATATATATATATATATATATATATATATATATATAACTTTTTAAGATTTTTGAGGGGTCTTACACCTTAAGGTATTTCTAAACCTTTTTGTACTTTTTAAGCAATCAATTAGGCAAGAATTATACCTGAGCGAATGTGTAATAAAGAGTTGTTCCTTTCATCAAAGTAAACCATCTAGATGACAATTATATATTCTGGTCTGACCTATCAACACATTACGCAAAAAATCTAGTGGAGAATTTTAGGCAAAATAGCATCATTTTTGTTGAAAAGGAAGACAACCCTCTCAAAGTACCTGAATGCAGGCCCATTGAAAACCTTTGGTCTGAACTGAAAGGAGAAGTATATAAAAACAACTGGCAAGCAGAAAATATTGATTAACTTTGCAATAGAATAAAGTATTGTTTGAATAAGATTTTACTGCCATACAAAGTTTAATGGGACAGGTAAAAGGTCCAATTAATAGTATTCGCAGAAATAGAGTTAAAGAAGATAAATAAATATATATTTTAAAGCTTGAAAAATTCTCTACTTAATACTTATTTAATTTGAAAAAATTTTTTTAAAATGAAGGATTTATGCCCTTTTAAACGCAGTTTCTTGTTTTTGTTATTACTTGTTAAGTCCATATGGTCTTCCGCGAGTTCTAGCGAGTTTTCATTCTTTTGAGTTTAGGTTAGGTTTAAAGTTAGGTCATTGACGTCGATTAGGGCAAGTAGAGGTCCAAATATAGGCCTTTAGACACTATGCAAGGGAATAAAAATGGACGTGAGACATCTTTGATATACAATTTGCATACGCCTATTTAAGTATTACCCCAACCACCTGTTTGCTATGCCTATGATATACATACCAAGTTTTTATTAAATTTTTTTTTTTTTAAGTTACCTCGAGTGCTTTAGCAAGATCCAAAAATACTTCCAATCTAAAATCTCCTTTTTCAAAAGATTTTTTAATTTCATCAGATTTGTTTTATTCAAGTTTTTTTTAAACATAATCATACATTTACTTAACCTAACCCTATACTACCCTATACATACTAACCCTAACCTTAACGGTTTTCGTTTTTAAGAATTTTTGAAGAATTAAAAATTTTTGGTTAAATACTGTTCAACCACAAGGTTGAAACCAATTTCTGGTATAAACTGGTAGTTTAATAAATTCATTTTAGTTTTGTATGGTATATCGATCAGTTCTACGAAATTGTGTGAGCCATAGCCTTCCAAAATTAATACTTGAGGACGTTAACGTCCAATGTTTGACAAAAGCGTAGGTTCAAGCCTCATATGTAAATATTTTGTATCTTGATATCAACAATTTTTCTTGCCTTAAAGTTCAGTTGCATGCCTGTCTTGTCCATGGTTCATACTCGTTCAGTTTAACAGTCTTAAATTATTTTTTTTAAGTGTATTAAAATATTTAACCAATAGCATTAGATTCAATTCTAGAAACTTCTTCAAGCTCAAGTGGCATCAAACACAGACAAATATTTTTCACACTCATATTTTCCAGGAATTGATTAACTTTGGATTTTATTACACTTTTTTACTGACATTAGATCTTTTTAATGATTAGCCATTCTGAAACGTTTTAAATCTTTATCAATTATAACAACTTTGATTCCAATCTTATTTAAAAGCTTTCATCCATGTAAACTAAATCTCTGAATATAAATATATTGCATATATGACTGATTCATATATGAACTTAAATTCAGCCCGACTAGAATAAGATTAAGACATTGCTGAATTTAAGTCATTTTACCAGGCAGCTGTAAAGTCAGAAATACAATCATGGAGATGTTTCAGCATAATCATAAAAAAGCATAAAGTTTGTTTTTTATGAAGTATATTTATTATTTAAAATACATTCATTGTGTTAATAAATTCATATATCATAGTTTATACTATTCGATAGTTGAAGTCCGTTGAAGCGTGTTATACAAACCCAATACTTCACATTGACGTTTTGCTTGGCGAAAAGCTCCAAAGTAGCAACAGGCTCGTCTGACATTCTAAAAACATAGCACAATTAAGAAGCATCACATGGAAAATTGAAACTCTAGTGAACTCACAGTCACTTAGGTCTACAGTATCCAGCAAAAGATTTTATGCAATTAGTTATCTAAGATTGCATGATAGTTGCTATAAACATCTAAATCATTTTGTCATTGTTTCTGGAGGTTAAAAAGTGTCAAACTTGATGATGAAGAGTCAATTAAGTAGAACCACCGCGAATGTGCAACAAAATCAATTTAAACAATTCGTTTTCCATTTTTGAGTTTATCTTGGTTATCAGAGCATTGTTGACATATCTCCTCAACCATTTGGTGTATGCGGTGTAAATACTAAAAGTGGATTTTTAACATTTCATACAATGCATGGCAAAAAAAAAAGGCATAAGATATATTGTGTTCTTTATCAAATCTATTATTTCAACAAAAGTGTCATTATACATATAATTTTTGCTTTATTAAACTTTTTTTCACTAGAGAATGAATATTTATAATGAATCATATGATAGCCGATTAATTTTTAAACTTGAGCATCATGTAATTTATCGTAAATATATTTGTATAGTAACAAAGTTGTGACGTAAAAGCCTCATGCATCTCTATTTAGTTCCGCAGCGGAACCAAAGTTAATTCCTGAAGATATTTGCTATAATCGGTGGTGGTAAGTAAACTAGCTAAACTAAAAGTTTTTATTTAAAAGGGTATTTCTTTAGCAAAAAGTAGATAAATTTTTGAATTAAATTTTTTTTTTCTTCTCTTTCTACATATGCATGTATCCCTTTAAATAATTGCTATATTATCTGTTATTTTTCATTAATCGAACACCTCGGTATCAGAATGTCGTTTTTTTTCGCGTTTCCGTGAGTCTACCCGATGAATTTCTAACTTGATTGACAAGATCTTTTAAACTCTAAAAATAACTCTTTTTGACTGATCCACCATGAAACTTTTTTTATTTATTTGTGACCAATCATTTTGTTTGTTTGGTATTACAGAATTATCACGTAAGCTACGCTATGTTTTTCAGTTTCCCAAGATGAAAAGACAAAATTGTAGCAAGATCTGACTAGAGTATGGCAAGTAGGCACAAGCGATTTGGTTCGTAAAATCCACAAAAAGTCAATCCGACTTATTTTGTAGATTATAACAGTCCGATCGTTAAATATTTTACAAATTATAACCCGAAAATTAATTTACAAACTACTTGAAAATTTTCGTTTCGAGGATTCTCTTTGATGTATAAATCAATTTAAGTTTAATTCGCTTTGGGAATTAAATCAATCGCTTTTCTTTCTGGATTATTTGGGAATTCTTCAACACAGTGGAGGAATACAAAGCAAAATGTAAAACCTGTTGCAAAACATACTTGATCGATGAAAGCACCACAAGTCCCTTTAAGGTACCATTTAAGAAGAGTCCACTTGAATTTATAAAAACAATTAGAAAGGAAAGACAAGAGAAAATCAACGAATTTCCAGACATCTTTGATGAGACAGACAGACAGATAGATCAGCATCACCACCGCCTGGACCAAGTGGAACTTGTGGCACTTCCAACACTCAAACCTGGCAAGGTAAAAAACAGACTACCAAACAAGAATGGGAAGTCACTGACATCAATCAAATAAGAACTGTTGTTTGACCTTAGTAGATGGGTGATTGAGGACGATCAACCATTTTCTATAATCGAAACTAACGCATTCACCCAGATGATGAAAACTGTTAGTATATGTTAGAGATGTTAGTATATATGAAAGAAAACAGTAAACAACTCAGCAAAAAGACATTGTGTGGCCAGGAAATGAATTGGGAAAATAATAAACTTTCAGTCTGATTTTGACATCTCTTATTTCTTAACATGGGAATCATTTCGTTTAACTGTATATTTGAATATTAAAAATAAATAAAAATGAATCTTGTTTCAAAAGCATTACTTATTCTGAATGCGATTAAATCCGCAAAAATAATATCGGTTCGGTTTCTAATTCCAAAAAGTTTTTCGGACTGCAATCCAATCCAAATTATAATCCGAAAAAATTTTAACGAATTATTTTCCGATACATTATTTTCGGATGAAATCAATCCGTAAGTAATTTGAAACGATCAGCAAAGATAGTTCGGTGCACAATCCGACAATCCGTTAAACAGTAACGGATCGGCGGTCTCTTATGGCAAAATTTGATTAGGGTATGGCTGCAGACGTATTGAAAACAGGCAATTTTTTGATGAACAGGTTGCTGCGAGTTTAAAACTCGTTGCATATGGGAGTGCTAAAAGCTTAAGCTATGTATATATATACAGCTATTCACGAAAGTTTAAACGATTGCAGAATTTTCAAATCTAATCTTCGGTTTTTCTTGAATTAAAATCTAATGGAAACAGATATCAAAACAATTGTTTTTCCAATTTGGTAAATAGGTTATTTGTTAATAGAATAAAAAAAAGTAGGCTTTGACTCAATACCGATTACTCAGAAATTTCATTAAAAGGTAGGTGATACAAATTAAGAGGTTTCACAAAAGTTTAAGCGATTTTATTTAGGATCAATTATTTGCTAATTAATTGATAAATCCGCTGCGAAATTTTTTTCGCAGCGAATTTATCAATTTATTAGCAAATAAATGAGTAGTTTTTCAATCAAAAAATTCATCACAACATCATCAGGCAGCTTTTAACTCATTAAAAATCAACTTAAAATATTGTTAATTTCAAATTAATTTCAATTGCGTGCAAATGGGTCGAAAATCAGTTTCTAGTGACATCAAATGGCAAGTCATTGGTATGGCGAGGACAAAAAATCACACAAACGTTCAAATAGGCAAAATACTTAACATTTCTGAATATTGCGTTAGAAAAACCATCAAAACCTGGGAACTTACAAAGGACGTCTCCGACATGCCGCGTACTGGGAGACCATCCAAACTCAACAACCGTGACAAAAATGGTATATTCAGAATGAGCAGAGAAAACCCCAGACTCAGCTACAAAAAGCTAGCACAAATCTTCAATGAGTCAAAAAATAATCCAAAAGTTAGCAGAGAGCTCGTGAGACGAACATTGTCAGACAAAGGTATTGGAACGTACATAGCTGCTAAAAAACCTATTCTTTCAATCACGGATAAACGTAAACGACGAGTATGGTCCAAAGAAAGACTGGACTGGTCTGTAGAACAGTGGGCAAAAGTTATTTGGAGTGATGAAGCTAACTTTCAAGTTGTAAACAGCAAGGGAAGAATCTATGTCAAAAGATTTGCAACTGAGAAATATTCAGACAGGTTTTTGCAACATCGTCGACAAGGCGGTGGAGGTTCGGTTGGCATCTGGGGATGTTTTTCTCACAAAGGTATAGGCTTCTGTGAGCTGTATGAAGGCCGAATTAATCAATACACCTACAAGAACACATCGGAAACGTGTTTAGTTCCATCAATCAGACACTTGTATGGCAGAAGCAAGCAATTCATCTTTCAACAAGACGGGGCTTCAGCTCATACAGCACACTCAATCAAAGAATATTTTTTGAAAAAAAAGTTCAATGTGATGCCCTGGTGCCTTAGATCAGCATAAACGAGTTTATCTTTGCTATAAAAACAATAGAGGACACTTCAAATATTAATTTGGCTTTTTTTTTCATTTTTTGTTCAAATGTTGAAACTCGTTTAAACTTTTTGTTAATTTATAGCATTAGTTTTCTTTCATTTTCGGTATTAAAAAGTAAGTCTACAAGTCACTTTATGGTGCGTTCGCAGACATCAAGCCGATGATGTTTTCCGATGGAACATAAGTTAATTTATTTTATTTGTCGGACCGACATAGGACCGATGAAGTAAAACGATGCAGATCTAAGCTTATATAAAACATGTCGGCAAGACATCGGGGCGACGTCTTTGTGTTGTCTGGGTTGGCAGCTTTGAAAGATTTTTCAGCGCAAAAAGTCAAAGCGCAACATGCGTTTTAGTTTTTTGTTCGTTAATTCGTTTGTTGTTTGTTTTTTTTGCGTTAGTAAGGGAAAATTTGCAAGAGTCAAGTTCTCGTCTTTTCTAACAAAATTGTGGCTTGAAGAAATCTCGTTTACTTAAAGGTAGGTGTTTCTGGTAAGTCTACCGTTATCAAAAATTTTTTCTTAAAAAGAGTTTTTATTATCCACGGCGTATGTACAGCTTAAAGCTATACATATGCCATTGATAGAAAAGCCAGAAATAACAACTGGCTTTTTAATTTTTTAATTTTCTTAGTTGCTGACAATAAGTTTTTTGGTTTCGTTTTGATGTTTATGATTTTTGTTAACTTTCGTTAAATCCAACTTATGTTTTATATTTCTTAAATGTTTTGTTTCCATGGTTTTCTTATTTCAATTAATGAGTATCAAGCTGGTTTCTCTTAAATTGTTGAAAATAATTGATAAAAGCAACGCAATGAGCAGACAATGAAAAGGGATTAATTATCACAGTTATAACCAAGCACAGCATCATTTTTTGATTTACCATTACCACAGTAATGGATTTAAATAAATTCCTTTAATCTTATCTCTCTTTAATAGAAGTTTCGTTCGAGATAATGAGAATAACTTTGGTTTATTAAATTTATCTTTAAATCTTGATTATTTTCTTTGACAACTTGAGCTGTTTAACGAAGGTCAGGATGAGGTTTGGAATTAAATCTGATTTTTTGCTTAACGCTATTTTTTTCATTTATTAATTATTGTACTGTAAGTAAAATGGCATATTAAAAATAAAACAAAATTGTCAACTTTTGTTTTATTTTTAACATGTCATTTTACTTACAGTACAATAATTAATAAACGCACAAATATACCTCAATACTAATAGCTTATTTAAGTAAAGAAGACTTGATTTAGGTATCAAAACACAACACTTAAAATTTATGAAAACATTACATAATTGCAATCGGCGTTTTATTTGTTACTCGATTGTAAGAACTAAAAATACAAATTTGTTACCATGGCCTACCTAAATAAACGGCCTTCTATTCTGCTTAAATTGAAAAATTATAGGAGGCCAGTTTAAAAAACGTATATTCTGTCGGATGGACAAATGTCAGCCTGGTTTTTATTATAGAAATTTATTGTAGGAGTGAAAGTTATTTCGAGTGTAATCAGCTATAAAACAGGTTACTCTAGTGACACGTGATTCCTTCTGTCGGATGGACAAATGTCAGCCTGGTTTTTATTATAGAAATTTATTGCAGGAGTGAAAGTTATTTCGAGTGTAATCAGCTATAAAACAGGTTACTCTAGTGACACGTGATTCCTTCTTGTGAATTTTATGTTTATAACAGAATTTACGACTATTTTCTCAATTAAAATCTTTATTATTGTTTAAGAAAAAAAGTAATTTCAAAGATGTATTTCAACTTCAGAGCACTTTTCATTTATTTTGAGACCTACATTATTATACGATTCTTACTCAGCATAACATTCTCTATCGTAATCAATCATAAAAAAAAAAAAAAAAGCAGGGGGTACGAAAGTCCAATAGCACCACGTTTTTATTATTTTTAAACGACGATCTTTCATAATCTGCAATAAAAATAGAGGGGTAAAAAAGTAATATAGCGCCCAATTATCTTGGTGGTGAAGTAGTTTAGTAGTTTTAGATTTTCCAAAAGATAATGATTTGAAATAGACATGGGTTAGATGTGTAAATAGAAATTTTTGGACTGTTACAAAATTATCTGTGATCTGTTTAAAACATTTTGAGAAAAAGTTAATATATAAAGGAGCATCAGCAAAACAATTTCGTTTGCTGTGCAACCTGAAGCCTATTCCTACAATATACCCGGCTAGCATCGCAATAGCTTCTCTTCCAGTTATACCTGGACCAAGAAAATCACCAACTAAAAGAATAATTTCAAAAATATGAATTTTAGAAATTTTTATCAAATGATATTATTGAAGATCTTTATTCCCTTTCAAACGCAGATTCAATTGCAGGATATTTATTGTCCAAGATTCAACAGCAGGATATTTATTGTCCAAGATTCAACAGCAGGATATTTATTGTCCAAGATTCAGCAGCAGGATATTTATTGTCCAAGATTCAACAGCAGGATATTTATTGTCCAAGTTTGATTGCGTCGTGTTCCATAAAATTATTCAAGATGAACTACACATACCTGAAGTTGCTGAATCTATTCGCATCAACAAAAATTTACATGTCAAATTTTTGTACAAAAATCTTCCAGTTTACCGCCTGGGTTCAGAGTAACCCACCAATGTATGTTAAGAAGAAGAAGTATGCTGGAAAACTTCAATTCACTTTTTAGCACAGAAAAAGAAAAGTTGTCTTCTATTCTTGAAGAACTCAAAAACTCACTATATAAAAAAAAGAAAAATTTATTCTTCAAATATCCTTCAATTTGGATTGATATTGCGTTACGCATCACTTCAAACTTATCATTTACTACTGAAGGATCTCTCAATTCTGTCTTAAATCAGGTGAAATAGTTTATATCAAAGTTTTGATATTGCTACATGAAAATGGGAGCTTATCTTAAGATCTTAAAAAATTTTTTGATGAAATGTATTTACAAAAATTTGCTGAATGTTCTGGTAGCAATGTTATTGGGATTTTATTAAAATAAAAAGTTTAACAAAAGAAGGAATAGAAAATGATACCAATGCTGATGAAGATATGCAACACGTTAGATTCTTGATGGAGCAGAAAGAGATTTTGATATGGGATGGCTCTCTTGAAGTTGCCAGTTATATTGCTGGTTTTATTGCCAAAAAACTGATTAAGAAGTTTAGAGTATGTTGCAAATTGCTTTGTACTCAATATTATCAACAGGAGTCAACTGATTTTAATCATTTAAATAAATTGTCCAGAGGTGGGCTAACACCTCCTACATTACTGCTTTTAGAATAGGTTTGTGACAGTTTTGCTATGCTAGATCACATTTTTTAAAATGTTATTTATCAGTCTCAAATGCAACTCCGTTAAGCAGCAAAGTTAGTTCTTGGCGTAGGGAAAGGCTCTAACCATTTTTATGTTCAAATCATCAAAATCATGGAAAAGATATTACACTCATTGTTATTTTAAATGTTTATTTTAATAGGAACAGAAAGAGAGTCAGGGATTCGATTGTTGCAGATAACCTTGTTGCATTTAAAAAAGACAAAGAGGAAAATGGAAATATTTTGTCTCTCATTTTTAATCAGTTTATGTCGGAGTTTTTTTATACTTTTGAAGCTTATTTCTGAGAATTTTTGTATTTTTATTTCTTGTACAGCCCTTGACAGTCCCAAAATTTCTATTTCCAAATCTAACCCATATCCTTCTCAAATCATCATATTTTGGAAAACAAAAAACTGGTACTACTTCACCACAAATATAATTAGAGGTACAACCATAATTAAAAGCATTTATTAACCATAGTTATTATCTTATACTAAAAAGAAGCCACAATTAAGTATTAAGAGTTTTGTGAATGTTAGCAGAGTTTAGATTTAGCCAGAGCAAAATGTTTTATCCTGTACCAGATTTATAGTCCGATAATTAAAATTATTTTGAGAAAATTTGTCAATTCGACAAAATATACGTTTTTCAAACTGGTCTAATATTTTTTTTCGATAAAAGCAGGATAGAAGACCGTGTATTGAAGTAGGCCATGTTAACAGCTATATATCTTTAAGCCATCATCATTCAATAAGAACACTCGCAATCTTTGTCAAAATCTTTTTCAGTGGACTACTCGATAGCCATCGCTAGTTTTATCTGAATCTGTTTCTTGTTTATTTAGTGTAAAAAATCAGAAACTTGGATGTAAGGATTTTGAAACAATTTTACGCAATATTTCTTTAGTATATTTTTCCGGTGAATGAGAAAATTGTTTTCTTTTCTTAAAGCTTCTAATAAAGTCAGTTTGTTTCCTTACATTTCATCTGCACGACTTTTATTTCATATTCCTAACACAAAGTCTAAAAAATAATTGTCTTTTAATAGATATCAAAAGTACCTGAACATCTAAATTGTGTGTAAAAACAAAATAAAAACCAGCTGAGACACCTCAATACCATTTGCAGTGAATATTGTGGACGATGTAGGATAAATTTTCCTCACGGGTATTACTTACATATTCCCTGGTTCATATATCCTTTATTTACTCGATAAAACCTAACTGATTTCTTAACAGTTGAATTTTCATACACTCTAAAAACAATCCGTTAGAAAAAGTAACGGATTGCGTGTCTCCGTTAAATCAAGGACGTATTAATAGATAGACTTTCAACTCATTGTTTCATAAAATATTTATGCGTGTTACGGTATTTTTTAGATAACAAAAGCGAAACAATAGGTGATAATTGCGAAATTGGGGAGTATTTTTATTTTTTTCGACGTCGGGAAAAGATGGTCTTGACTATCCAATAGGGGAGAGGGGGGCACCATGATACACTTTTTATATTTTCTGACATTAAAAGCTAAATATTATATTTAGAGTGGAAATAATAACTTTTATATGTTACACTAAGTATCCTGCATATTTTAGTACCACAATTTTATTGATTAGAACATAATTAAAATAAATACAGCACAAAAAGTAAGGTAAAGATTTGTGCATCAACCTGCCCCATGCTGGGGCAAGTTGATACACACCATGAGGCTAGTTGATACATTTAATAAGACTTGAAAATGAAGCTTTAAAAAACTAATTAAGTAATCAAACACAAAAGATTAGGTAAACAGGTAAACAAACACAAAAGATTAAGTAAACAAACTAAAAAAAGATGTGCTTTTTTTAAATTACTCTAAACAATTTTCACAAATAAAAGCAGGAGTGCCATCTGTACATTCTTCATGGGCCCACAATTTACAGTTTTAGTCTTAGTGCAACTAGTTTAGACTTTGGTTCTCCTTTTTTCTTTTTCGCATCGGTCAAAATACGTGTTTTGCACTGTTTTCTCCCGTAATTACTCTGGCTGTGTGGTCCGGCTTTAGGAAGTGGCCGTACCACATAGGGCTAGACTATAGCTAGAAACGTGAAATATAAGCATGGAACAACTTAGTTGAATTGCACTTCAAAAAATTGGATTGCAAAAGTTTTAAATAGTGGTTTTAATAATAATTAGGCAGTAGACCTAACAATGTTTTATTAGGCCTATTTACCTATTTACTATCTCTGCGAGAAAAAAAAACATTAGTCTACACCAAACAATTTAGTCTACACCAAACAATTTAGTCTACACCAAACAATTAATGGAAATACATAAATAAAAATATTTTCGGCCATATTCAAACGCTTTATCAAAGGGGTAAGATGATACAATGCATCAATTTGCCCCAAATGGTCTGTATCAACGTGCCCCTTAGACCGCATTGCATTAAATTCGAGTTAAATTTTAATAGAAGCAACGAACAAACAAATGACTAATACAAAGTCATTTTGTAATGTTTTCTTAAACTTATGGAAGGGTTGATGAGCTAAATGTACTTACCTTTTTTGTGAAATCTCTTACGAAACACGTTATCAGTTTTTTTCGAAAGTTGCTCGATTTACAAAATGCTTCCCAGCTTGATCAATTTTGATATGAACGGAAATCTTTTTACATCGTTAGGGAACTAAAAAGCTATTTCCCGTACAAAATCTTATTCGCGCAATTAGTGTTATAGCTTTTTTATTAGCTTTGTATCAAATTGCCCCCGTATCAACTTGCCCCTCTCTCCCCTATAATATTTTTAAAAATATTTTTGAGCGATACATAAAATGAGTATGACAGAAAACTTCAATATTAATCAAGAAGATTATTCTTTTTTGCTTGAAAATATTGAAAACGAAATTGACATAGTTGTGGATGATTTTATTGAGATAGATCTTGAAGATTTAGCGGACTTGTTATTAGAGGATTTTGAATTGGAGCTCATACCACCAGCAAATCCTACAGAGAAGCTGACTCCAGAAGAAGAAACCAAAATGCTGAGAAAAACAGAAGAACACTTAATAACTAAATTAACCTGTCCGAAATGTCACAATAAATATCTTAGAGAATCGAATTTTAAAAAGCATGAAAAGAAATGTTACATTGGCACTAAAGGTGTGTTTATACTCACATGTTGTAAAACTTAACGTCTAAACTGGTGCTAATTTATATTTATAAATACTCCCAGATTATGAAAATATTGTAATAATTCTTAACTTTGATTTTAGAAATTATTCAAAACTGTAAATTGTTGTAATATACTATTGAACTTCCATATAGAAGAATGCAAGTTGTCTTTATTACATTTCTTACATATACTGGTGTAAGAAAATGTACACAGTTAAAAAATGGCTAGTTAAAGGTAATAGATGATTGACTTTCGTTACTCTTTAACCTAGATTCCATTACAGGCAAGTTAGTAAGGTAGATGGTACTAAAACCACAACAGACTTCTGAACATATTAATGAACAATCTTTATGTCTAATAACTTTAAAGTTTTCAACTGTATTGCCTTCTTTCGTTTCAATTATTCCAACATCCTCATTTGATATACTTTTTTAAAATCAGAGAATTTATTTCTGATTAGAAAAAAAGATAGTGGAAGTCATTATTACATTTACTGATGTTTATGCATGAAGTATTGGGGAATATGATATTAGCAGATTGAAAATTTAGTAGATCTGGAAGAGATTTGTTAATATTATTGGATAATGGCACTTCACGATTTAAAACGATTCGTGTCCACATGCCATTTGATTGGCGATAACTCTTGATTTTAACTATATCAAAATAATTTTTGTAATCTTCATTGTAACAGTCAAAACCATGTTTTGATACAAATGCAATTAACAGTTAATGAATACTTATCACATGTAGCTTTTTACTTTTTCCAACTCTTATGAGTGTGTTACATTCATAACAGGTTTCTCTGAGTTCAGAAAAAGTGAAGAATTTATCATTCCTCTCAGCTTCAAAGCCTTTTTTGATTTTAAATCTAACCTGCATAAGACCATGTTTCTTGCTTAAAGATAACAACAGGTTTTAACTGATAGTGATTATCCTATTTTGTTATGAAGCCACACTTTCCACATAAATGTTTTAAATGTTCCTCATGAAGATTCATTATTTATCCAGTAATGAGATAATAAATAGGAATATAAGATTACTTCTTTTGATATATCTAGAAAAGGTTAAAAACAAGGTTGTACATCACTTGTAGAAGGCTCAAGAATATGCAACAAAAGGTATGGTCTTATTATTTTTATCATCATGTTGTTACTATTAGTAACAACAATAATAATAAAAATAATAAGATCATTATAAGTTAAAGTAGCTTTACATGACTAACTGTTTAAAAATGCTTTCTCAAAAATGCTCATTAAAAATACATACTTAATATTTCTTTCCAACTTCTGAAATCAATAGTTTTTTATGAACTTTAAGATGCTTTTAGTTATAATACCTTTAGACAAAATGCTATTTAGGTATCTAAAATAAGAAAGTTTATAACTAGGACGTTCGCGAAAAAAAACAACAGAAATTCAAGAGAAAAAAAAACCGAGACAAATAAGTTCGACATTTCCGACAAAAATAAGAAATGCTCTCTGATTTGAGCCTTAAAATGGGAAGCATAAGCGGAGAGTGGGGTGAAAAGAACACTGAAAATCTCTTATTCGACCTTTAAACAATATCATAGTAATTTTAATTTAACAAGGAAAATTTGTTTCACTTTACTCTATCCATTCTAGTAAACCATACATAGCCTTTTTGCAAAAGCCTAGTTTTAGACGTCAAAGTTTAAACACAGTTAAATTTTTAACAAGCAAAGTTCATAGCTCAAATCAAACTTTTTCAGATATGTGAACTATTCTTGATTATTTTTTTTGTCTTTTATAACCATAAGTTTCAGTAAATGCATAATTATAATGAGTTTACTGAGGGAGGTTTTGTGAAACAAATTTGACGGGTAGAAATCTGAATATCTGTATGATGAATTTAGAAAATTGACGGTAACACGCATAGTTTTGGCTAATTGGCGGCACCTTTGATCTATAACAATATGTTGAACGTCCATCTATTAATACGTCCTTGGTTAAATTAAGGTGAAAAACCCCTCAGAAATATGAAACTTTTTGTAATTATAGCGTTACTTGTGAATAATTGTGTGCGTAAAAGATGTCATTATAGCGTTACTTGTGAATAGTTATGTGCGTAAAGGATATGTCATTAAAGCGTTACTTGTAAATAATTGTATTTGTGAAAAGATATGTGTGAATGCCTAGGGAATGCCTACTTGTAAATAATTGTATGTGTGAAAAGATATGTGTGAATACCTAGGGAATTAACTTGTATATAAATTGAGTTGAATTTTACAAAGATAGATGGGCGTTTACGCACAACTAAAAAACGATCTTTTTTATGCGAAACTACAAGCTATTTCGGCGAAATGGCGACTAAACTTGATTTAAAGTTAATTCCAGAGTTTAGTGGAAACGATCAACAGTCAGTTGCGGAGTGGCTGGAAAAGGTTGAATTGGTATGTAAAGTAATTGGTGTAACCGATCTGGCACGTGTGGTTCCTCTCCGTCTCACTGATGGTGCATTCGTAGTGTATCAACAGTTAACAGAGGCTGATAAAGAAAATTTTAAGAGAATAAAGGAGGCTTTGCTTGAAGCTTTTGCCGTTGATGCATTCACAGCCTACGAGCAGTTTGTCACGAGAAAGCTGAAACATGGAGAAGCAGTTGATGTTTATTTGGCAGAACTACGAAGATTGTCTACCCTAATTGGTGGGCTACCAGACAAAGCGATCGCGTGTGCCTTTGTTGCTGGGCTCCCCGAGGAAGTTCGACGAATGCTGAGATCGAGTTCTCGTATGGACGATCTTACAACTGTTCAAATACTTGCGCGAGCAAGGACTCTGATGATCGAGGAACGGAACAACGGGATGGTGGAAAAATTTGCTGTAGCTGCAATGAAAAGTAGTGATCCGAGGTTGCTAGAAGATAAAACACAATCAGTGTGCTATGAGTGCAAACTTCCCAACCACTTTGCGAGAGATTGTCATTTAAGAAGACATAATTATCGAAACAAGTCAAGTAGAAGACGGGAGTCAAGCGATGTGCTGTGTTACTCGTGTCAAGAGTATGGACACATATCAAGAATGTGTCCAAAAAACGGAGTGAGGGAGAAGACGTCTGCGCCAGTTCTCTCCCTAAACAATCAATAATGGCGTTACCTACCATGCTCTTGGATATTAACGGTGTATTTCAGGATGTGCTAATTGACTCAGGGTGTACCTGCTGCATCATCTATAAAAAATGTGCGACAAAAATAACGAAGAAAGAAGTGAGCGTGGTAACTGTAAATGGACAACAACAGCAGTGCGAAGGTGTTAGCCAAACTCAAATCACCGCGCCAAATGGAAATACAGTGTGTGTGGAAGCACTTGTGGTCAATTTCAAACCGCTGGGTTTTTGTTTCATAATGGGTATGAATGGAATAGTGGCACTTGGTGGAGTATCGATTTCTGCAACGCGGGATGTTTGTTTTATGAAAAAAGAAGCATGTTTACTTGGTTTAAAAAGCGATTTGTCAATAGATGTTCATGATATGAATATAACGGCTCGGGATTTCACAGCTTCATTTGAAAAGAAAAATAGAGAATGGATAATTGCGTGGAAATGGAATACCAAACCTGAAAATCTGGTGAATAGAATTGCTGAATATACCATCCCCATCGGCATAAAACACGATTACGAAAAAGAAATTGAAGGGTGGATAGAGAAAAAATGGCTGCAAAAGTACGAAGCGAAAAAACACGGTCCAGTAAAAGGTTTGGTTCCACTTATGGCAGTGGTGCAGCAAAACAAAGGGAAAGTGCGACCAGTGTTAGACTTCAGGGAGCTGAACACGTTTATTGAACCATTTACGGCGAACACGGATGCATGTGCTGACAAACTTCGAGACTGGAGACGGCTTGGAGAAAATATTTCAATTATTGATTTATCATCGGCCTACATGCGACTCAAAATCAGCGAGGAACTCTGGGCTTACCAAACTGTTGTGTTCCGTGGACAGAGGTTTTGTTTAACACGTTTGGGATTTGGCCTGAACGTTGCGCCCGTCATAATGAAAGCAGTTTTGGACAAAGTTCTATCGCAAGACGAAAAGATCTGGAAGGGAACATCATCATACATTGATGATATTCTTGTAAATGAAGACATCGTATCAGTTCGCAGTGTACTTGATCATTTGGATATGTATGGATTACATTGTAAGCCGGCGGTTCGTGTGTCCGAAGGGGCGAGAGTTCTAGGATTACAAGTTGGAATTGAAAATAAGAAGTTATTTTGGAAGAGAGACAACGATTTTGGTGAAATTCCAAGTTCTCTAACGAGGCGAAAAATCTTCTCTTTATGTGGAAAAATGACTGGGAATCTTCCAGTTTGTGGTTGGTTGCGTGTAGCTTCGTCATTTGTTAAAAGGACGGCAAACGCCCTAACGAAAACATGGGATGAGAAGATACAATGCAATTTTGTTGAAAAAATGGTGAACGATATGGTAAAAAGAACACGTAACGACGATCCTGCCAAAGGAGTTTGGAATGTTTATGGCAACGAGGCAACAGTGTGGGTGGATGCTAGTTCACTAGCGCTAGGTGTGAGTATCGAAGTTGATGGCAATATAATCGAAGACGCTTGTTGGTTAAGAAAAGATGATACAACACATATAAACATGTCTGAACTCGATGCAGTAATCAAAGGACTAAACATGGGTCTCAATTGGAAGATGAATGTCTTGCATATTTGCACTGATTCGAAAGCAGTATTACATTGGGTCACCGATGCACTGACTGGAAAATCTAGATTGAAGACAAAGGCTTCAAACGAAATGCTGATTAGAAGACGGCTTCAGACCATTACGAATATTGTGGAGGAATACAAACTCAGAGTGGATATTAAACTAGTGCCCTCGGAGTCTAACTTAGCCGATGTACTTACTCGAGTGCCTGGAAGTTGGTTGAAAATGATCGATAAGCCCGCTGAACTTGCTGCAGGTGGAACAATTAGTGCTTCTCTATCTCCCAAAGAAATAAACCATGTTCATAAGTCCACGGGACATTATGGTGTGAAGAGAACATTGTATTTTGTTCGTAGAATTGACCCATCAGTAAGTCATTATGAGGGGCAACATTTTCTTACCCTGATTGACTGTGGGCCTTCACGATATGCAATATGGCGCCATCTTAAAGACCAAACTAGTGCATGTGTCATTCAGGAATTAAACGAAATCTTTCTTGAACGAGGCGGTCCAAACGAAATTTTGACGGATAATGATACAGCATTTCGAAGCACATTATTTTCGCAATTTATGAACAAATGGAACGTTAAACTTCGCTTCAGGTGCGCTTACGTTGCTTCAGGGAATGGAATTGCAGAACGGTGCCATCGAACAGTGAAAAGAACGGCGAAGAGAGTTCCGTGCAGCATACCCGAGGCAGTTTATTGGTATAACGTCAGCCCAAAAGACTGTTGTAAGTCATCTACAGCACCCGCAAATAAATTATACCATTACGAAATTAGAGTTAGAGGAATTGACGACGATAAAAACGCATATGAACCTCATGAGAAGATCACCAACAAGTTTAAACTCGGCGATGAAGTATGGGTAAAGCCCCCGGACAACCGATGTGACTCTCAATACAAAATTGGGAGAATTACAGGAATCATTTCGGAGCAAACGGTAGAAGTGGACAAAGTATCCCGGCACATACGCGACCTAAGACCCGTCAGAGTTGATAACAAGTCGAATGAGGATCTAGAAGATGATGAAGAACTGTGCGTTGTGTTACCTGAAGACGAGACAAACCAGACGCCAATGTTGCGAAGAAGCACCCGAAAAAGGATGGCACCTGAGCGATATAGTCCGTGAGGTGAAGTGGTCGTTATGACCAAGGGGGAGTGTAATTATAGCGTTACTTGTGAATAATTGTGTGCGTAAAAGATGTCATTATAGCGTTACTTGTGAATAGTTATGTGCGTAAAGGATATGTCATTAAAGCGTTACTTGTAAATAATTGTATTTGTGAAAAGATATGTGTGAATGCCTAGGGAATGCCTACTTGTAAATAATTGTATGTGTGAAAAGATATGTGTGAATACCTAGGGAATTAACTTGTATATAAATTGAGTTGAACTTTACAAAGATAGATGGGCGTTTACGCACAACTAAAAAACGATCTTTTTTATGCGAAACTACACTTTTGAAAAAAAATATTATTTTCTTGTTTTGTGCAAAATTTATCAGAGATTCACTATCTGAAAACCATTTTTGAAAATTCGCTATAGATCTTCATTAAAATAGATTTTATTGAACCCTAGTATTTTAAGCGTCCTTAACAACCGCCATAACAACGGGATTATTTTTTACCTTAACTAAAAAACATTCTAAAATCCTATTTTTTTTATATGAAAAATATATCTTATCAAGTAAATTGTATTTTCCATTGTTCAAAACAACTTTAGTATAAAAACAGTTACTGGAGAGCTCATAAATATATCATAAATCTTCTACAATGGCTAAGGCTTGCAGAGTTAAACAAAGAACTAAAAATAATAAAAGGAAAAAAATATTTAATGTAAAAAAGAACTTAGTTGTAAATAATGTTGATATGGATGTAAATATGGAATCAAATATTGTAGATATGAGCATAAATGTTCCTGCAGGTGTTGAAGATGTAAATGTAAATATGGGGAAACCAGTTGATTTTAACTTTATTAATTCTGATGAAATATGTGCTTCTGCTAGAAAAATAAAAAAAAATTTCGTCATCAAGACCAAAGTTATCTAGTAATATAACTACTGGATACCGTTTTATAGATTTAGAAATACTAAATTCTGTAGTTTCTACCCTTAGATGTCCAGAATGTATGTCATCTAAGTTGCTTCTCTCTGAAAATGAAAACAAGAGAAAAGGTCTAGCGTCTTCTCTTTATGCTAACTGCTGTGTGTGTGATTATTCAAGAGAATTTTACACCTCAATATTGAATATACAAAAAAGTTTTGATATTAATACCAGGGCTGTATATGCTATGAGATCATGTGGTCAAGGCTATTCTGGATTCTCAAGATTTGTCTCATTAATGGACATGCCTAAACCAATGACTGCTAATAATTACAATAAAATTGTTATAAAACTAACTAATGCATTAAAATCTGTAGCTGAAGACACTATGATGGATGCTGCTAAAGAATTAAAAGACTTGAAGAGTGATCTTAGTTTAAATTCTATTCCAGACCATGTGCCCAATGTTATTGATGTTGCAGTATCATGTGATGGGACTTGGCAGCGACGAGGCTATTCTTCAAACAATGTTGTTGTTTCTGTTATTTCGATGGAAACAGGCAAAGTAATAGATGTTGAAGCTATGAACAAGTTAAGTATACAATTTAGTTTTTTGTTTTTAGGTTTGCATATATGCATACATATTATATTGCATATATGCATATATATGTTTTTGTGTGTGTATATAAACGCCTACCTAACTTGATATATATATATATATACAATATATATATATATATATATATATATATATATATATATATATATATATATATATATATATATATATATATATATATATATATATATATATATATATATATATATATATGTATATGTATATATATTACACACTATATTATATATATATTACATATTATTATATATATTACATATTATTATATATATATTACATACTAGAAAGATTGCTATTTTCTAAAATATGAAAATCTATTTAATGTTACATACTTCAGATTTTACTATGTTTTTCTCAAAATATAGGTATGTAAAGCATGTTTTCATATAGAACATCTAAAGAAAGAAAACCCATTAGCCTATGAAAAATGGCATGATAAACATAAATGTACTTTTAATTACCAAGGACTGCCTGGTGGAATGGAGCCAGAGGGAGCCAGCAGAATATGGAGTAGATCTATTGAAAAACATAATCTACGATATACTGATTTCTATGGTGATGGAGATAGCAAAGGTTATGATGCTGTAAAAAATATTTATCAAGGTGTTCTTGTAAATAAATTTGAATGTGTTGGCCATGTGCAAAAAAGAGTAGGAACACGTTTACGTAATTTAAAAAAAAAGAAAAAGGTCTTGGTGGTCAAGGAAAATTGACTGATTCAACTATTGATCGTCTTCAAAATTTTTATGGCATTGCAATTTGTCAAAACAAAAATAATTTAAATGGTATGAAATCTGCTGTAAGAGCTATACTTTATCATGTTGCTTCATCAAAAAAGGAAAATTTACATTTTCCTCACTGTCCAGTAGGTTCAGATAGTTGGTGTCGGTATAATCGTGACAAAGCAAACCATACCTCAACATACAGACCTGGTCCTGGCTTACCAATATCAATTGTTTAAAAACTTAAGCCAATTTATGATGAATTAAGTAGTGAGATTCTTTTAAAAAAATGTCTGCATGGCCTTACCCAAAATAACAATGAGTCTTTTAACATGATAATATAGGAGCGTATACCAAAAAGCCATTATGTCTTGCTTACAAATCTTCAATTTGGCACTTTTGATGCAGTTGCCCATTTTAACATTGGTAGACAAGCTAGTGTTTTAGTTTTAGAAAAAATGAATTTAAGACCTGGAAAGCATTTGTTAGAAGGATGTAGGAAAATTAATCAAAAGCAATTATACTTAGCCAGATATAAAAACACAGAACAAGCAAAGAAACGTAGACAAGTAGTTCGTGGAAAAAAGAAGAGTTGATATGACAAATCTCTTGAAAAAGAACAAAACCCATATCAAACTCGTGCATTTTAAGATTGAACTTTTTTCATTATATATAGATTTGCATATTTATTTACACTATTTTGAAATTTTTTATATTAGCATTTTTAAAAGCTGTTTTTCTCAGATGAAGAATTTTAAAGACGCCGGCCAGCATATCTAAATAACTAAAAGTGGTATTAAGCTAAAATTTTAAGTTTGAATTTGTTTGATTGTCTTTTGTGATTTAAACAAGACAGATTTTTTTAAAAATTGAATCCAGTCCTTAAATCGGTCAACAAAGTCAAAATTCGGTCAAATTTTTTACAAGTACTTTGGTCCAATATATTAGCCTATTAAAAATTATTATGAAAAATCTGCTTCGTTCATATCACAGAACTACCTTGTTAGAACAAGTATGCAAAAAAGATTTTGTTAAAATTGTGTACATCATGAGATACATTGGCCGGGGTCTTTCAATATTTTGGTGCTTTTGGCACCTGCTACAGCTACCATTTTACCCAAAAAAATTTTTTTTTGTTTTTTTCAGTTAATTTTGTTATTTACTTTATGTATATGAAGTTAGATATATAAAATATTGATATTTACTCAAAAAAACTTTTTCAGGGGTTTTCCACCTTAATGAAATAATTCGTTTCCAAAAACAACAAAATTAACAGAGTAAAATTAACAAATTACGTAGTCTTCGAAATTCCATTAATTCAACAGATTAAATAATAAAATCCGTTTAAAAAAAAAAAAAATTTCTTTAAATGATTTCCGAAAGAAGTTATGAAGTGCTTCCTCTGTAGATTATATTTTTCATCATTACATATCCTTTTTCTAATCTTCGAAATTTACATGGATTGACTTCGAGAGGTTCAGAAGTCAAATGCACTTTTGATAAATGCAATAGAGTTTTCATTAGTTTCATAAAGTTAAGAAAACATTATGAAACCTTGCATTCAACAATAATTCCTGATGAGATCAAGCTGTAAGTTCAACTGCCACTAGTTAGTTTCATTTTATTTTGTTCAAGTGTATGTGTGTGTGTGTGTGTGTGTGTTAATATGTATATATTAATTTTTAAAAATAAAAAATAAAAAGATACTCTTTTGATAAGTTATTTTTAAAATCTTGTTTGTTAGAGTTTTATTTGTCAGCATATTGAAGTACTTTACATAAAAAATAATAAAGTTTTTTGAATTGTTTTTTCTATAATCATATAACGATAAAAAAACACATAGATGTGTTATAATTTTTAATATTTGTATGATTATCTTATATGTTTTTAGCTTTAGTATGTAGTTTAAGCAAGTTAATTACACAGTTTTAGTATAAACTAAATGGTTTGTTACACAATTATCTTTATATCGCTTGTTTATATTCTTATAATTTGCTACTTTAGACACATAGCATTCAATATCACGCTGTAAGTTTAAATTAGTTGTAAAATTAAAAATTTTAGATTTTGATTTGCATTCCTTTTGGTGGGGATATTTATTTAGGTTAGGTACAACTAAGTTTATGTATGCCTTGTTTATATTCGTTCAGAATTTACTACTTTAGACACAAGGCATGTGGTATCAAATTGAAATTCTGATACTGTTATTTTCATTTCTTTTGGTGTGCTTATTTATTCTTGTTTTGATTTATTGTTATTTAAGTTAGAGACTTTTTTTTAATTTTGTTCCTGACAGGTTTTGAAGTATGTGGAAATTATAGAACCTTTCAGTTATCAGATAAGATTATCTTTTGTTACACATTTTTATTAAAGATATTATTTAGTTGTTGCATTGAACTTTATCTTTAGAAAATAGTATCAGAAATAAGCAAAATAAAAAAATTTCTATTATCAATTTATAAATCAGGAATTAGCAATAGAAATATTTCTTAAAGGTAATTAGTAAAATTTTATTTTCATTTCATACAATTTATATCATTTAGGTTCCATATCTTCTTTATTGTATTTTATATTATATTTACCTTTAGGAATTGACAACACGTTGCTGGAATTGAAGTGTAAAACATGTACTAAGAACAGCAGGGTTAAAACCTAAAACCAATGTGTGTTAAGAATAATGAAATAATCCATATATTAAAAGTTGTAAGGATTATTTTATTATCAAATCACAATAGTATGTGGCTTAATTCATCTTTAATTATAATGGAGTGATTTTAACTGACTATTCCCTACAATAACGTTATTTTAACTGAATAAAAAGAGCGGATATTTTGATGCACTAACGTAATAACTCCTTTATTTAAAAGGATTGTTTTCTTGGAAAAATATCAACGGAGTTCAATCCGTTAAAACTTTAATCTGTTAACTTAACGGAAAAGCCGTTGGTGCAATAGCGACGGATTGATCTGTTACCCAATTTGTTGTATACAACAGTTTTTTTTTTAGAGTGTACATATTTAAAATAACTGTCAGTGTGATACCATAACTACTTTGCCTTATGTAATATGTTAGTAATCGTTTTATGTAATACATTTTATATGTTTTTATTGAGTCATTTGTTGCAAAATCTCTCTGTTTAGCAATATAAATAGTTAACTTAAAACGATGGAAGTCATAGCAGAATTGTTTCAAAAGCATATTTCAACAGAAAAGCTCTATGAACATCGTTCAGTATGGATAGACAATTCCAACATGATGATAGCCTTAATTACCAAGTTCTTTTTTATGACATCAATATCAAATTCAGACAAAGAAAATGAACTTAAATATATTGTTAGTGGTAGTAACGTTGAAGGAGCAAATCTGGCGCGATTGTTTTTTGAAGATACTAAAGGAGAGGTAGAAATAGACGTAATGTGCCCGCTTTTCCAAATAAACGAAATAGAGAGTTTTGAATTGTGCGATCAGAGAAATCCTATGTTTGTTCATATTGTGTGGAAAATGGATACCAATCAAAGTAATGAGTTTGTAAAAAAATTCGGGGATGAGTTTCAAAATTACTTAATCTACGATAGTAATAAAGACAAATCATTTTTCAGTAGTAGTTTTTTAAAATGTAAAGCAAAAGATGAATTTAATATGCATCCTGATGTACTTAAACAAATCGCTGGTTACACAACTAACGTAATTAGGTCAGAATGGGATCCCGAAGATGCTGCCGGAACATTTGATATAATATTTTCAAATGACTCGAAATACACTGGTACACGTGAAAGCGATCCTCA
The DNA here is from genome assembly GCF_058129835.1 of Hydra viridissima. Classification (NCBI taxonomy): domain Eukaryota; kingdom Metazoa; phylum Cnidaria; class Hydrozoa; order Anthoathecata; family Hydridae; genus Hydra; species Hydra viridissima. The sequence continues at coordinate 17,751,258 of NW_028324309.1, forward strand.
AAATTTTGAAAAAGAGCTGATGAATAAAGTATTAAATGTTACTCCTGAGTTTGAGCAGCAAGCCAATGATGAGATGCAAATGCTTAAAAAGATTCAAGACAATTTTCTAGCTTCAAGATTAGAAGGTAAGTCGAAGGTTGAACAAATAAGTTTAGCAATCAAATGGTCAAACCAAAGTTTATTACTGATAGATATTTTGTGCAACCATCGACTAGAAACTGTTTGTTATGTTCTTCAGCAAGCTGTGCGACTTGAAACAAAGGAAAGCGTTGAAACTATGCGGGCTCAATTAAAAGAAAGAATAGAGAAATATTTATCAATCTTTAATGCACTTTCACATGAGCCAGATTCGGTTAAAACTGAACAAGCATTGCTTGATTTCGAATCATATGCAAAAAGTCTACGATGTCTTATTGCTCTCAATATGTTTTTACAACAGGAATTACTTTTTATGAAAACTATACATGTTGGTCAGAGAAAAAATGAAGAACTTAGTCACAGCACTGATGAGTTAACGAAATTTTCAGAAAAGGTAACAAATTTGTCACTCGACTTAGTCATGTGCTGTAAATGTAATTTTTGGCCGGAACTCGCTGCTGAGTGGCCAAATAGAAAGAGAGAATGGCCCGAGCAGTCGACAATTCAACAAATTGTTTCAAATGGGATACACGTTGTTTGTAAAAAACTTCGTCATAGTGAAATTGACTGGCGGCTGTCCTTCTCAGTTGCCGAGATAGAAATTACTCGGCAATGGACATCTTGGCAGCACTACATTTATTTCATTTTTAAAAGCATATTTTACAAATATCTGAAGCCTTTATCAAGCAAAAAACTGAAAGTTGTAACGTCTTTTTTGGTTAAAACTGTTATGCTGAACGTCAGCGAAAGTTTTTCGCAGTCATGGTGGTGCAAGAAAAATGCTGGCGAGTGTTTAAATGTGTTGCTCATGACTCTACTCTCAGCTTTCGAAACGAAATCGTTACCACACCATTTTGTGCGAACATTTAATTTACTTGAAAGAGCGTCAAGTGATAAAGAATCGGAAAGAATTTTAGATAGGGCTGTAGATATTTTAAATTCACTGCTTTTAAAACCAGAGGAAGAAGTTTCAAAGTTATCAGCAACCTTAGAGAATGTAAAAGAATTTGTAAATATCTCTAACACTCAAAAAGCAATGGGGAATGAACTCCTCACAACTTTGTCGTCGATCCCCAGTATAGTTAACGATCCCTTTCACAATTATGATTTTAACAAGTGGCAAAAAAAATGAAAACAAAAAATAAACTCTAAGAAATAAGAAGCACTGTGAAACACTATACAAGATATTTGGTTTACATTTAGCCTGTTACGTGTCACTTCTTTATTTAAACATTATAATTAATATCTAATCAATTATTCAGCTAATACGCAGCACTGGTTTCCTTACATTTGTTTATCAACCGCGAAATTTATCATTACCAAAAACGAACTTTTTTTCGTAGCATGAAAAAAAAAAAAGACAGTTGTCGTGGAGAACAACAACTCTGTTGCTTAATTATTTTCGCTGCCCCTCCCCCAAGGATTGCTACTCACGGTCGTTAAGTAGAGGTATGTTACTCTACGCATGCGCAAATTTCACACACACACAAAAAAAAAACGTTTTCAAAATGGCTACGACTTTTGACAACGAACCTAGTTTTTTGCAGAAAACCAAGTAATTGCATTTTTTCCAGCAGAAATAAATTTTTGTTGTTTCTATTTTAACTTAAATTAGTTTAACGATAACCCAGTTGTATACTAAAACACTTAAAACAAGAGAAGGAACATCTAAACGTTAACATTTGAGAAAGGTGGCTGGTTACTTGCGCGTGATTTGTTGAGAAAGGTGGCTGGTTACTCGCGCGTGATTTGTTTACATTTTTTGGACCCTACATTCTAGGTTTTAAGTGTGGAAATGTAACCAAGTTTCTAGAAAAAGTTTGAGGAGACCTTCTATTTATTTATTTCTTTTGACTGCTCTTAGCATTCAAATTTTTTAATGGACAAAATAGGCGCTTTTCTGCATTACCTTATTGACCATTGAAATTACATTTAATTTGCCTTTAGCAAAGACAAAAAAAAAAAAAAAAAAAAAAAAGAAAATTAATAAAAAATAAGGAACTATATATTACACTAGTAAACAGCTGTTTTGGTGCCAGGATATTTTTTGCTGATTCTATATGAATTTCAATCCCTGAATTCAGATCTAGCATTAGTTTTTTTCTAGGAGCTCTAGTTTTTGAGATATAATGGTTTAATCATTTGCATGATATACTAATATTAGTTGAATCAATGTAACATAATTAAATGTTTAAAATTATTTTTATTAAAAATATTTCCACTTTTTATGTACAAATATTCACAAAAATGTTCAGCTGTAACAGTAATTATATTATCATAACAATAAATTAATGAACATTTAAAATTTTTTTTCTCTTTGCCATCCTTGAATACATTTTGGAGCAGTCTTTTTCCAAACTCCAACAGAAATCTACCATCATATGCATATCACATCTTCCTTTGTAGCAATTTTCTAGGGTTTTAATGTCCTGATGAAATCTTTGCCCTTGTTCTTCACTGAAGTCACCCAAATTTTCAGGAAAACATTCCAAGTGGCTGTGTAAATAGTGCACCTTGATCTTCATGTTACACCCCAGAGATTCAAAACTGTTGAGCATTTCATTTAACACTTCCATACAATTTTCTGATTTGTAATTGGCAAGAAATTTTTCTATTACTGCTACAAATGAATTCCAAGCTTTTAGTTCAACCTCATTCATTGATTGTAAGATGGCAGTATCATTAATTAGTTGTCTTATTTGTGGGCCATCAAATATTCCTGCTTTTATTTTTTCTATACTCAACTGAGGCATATTTTCTACTAAATACAAAAAGTATGATCCATTTTTATCTAAAGCTTTCACAAACTGCTTCATTAGACCTAACTTGATGTGCAGTGGAGGAAATATTATCTTTTCTCTGCCAATTAGAGGTTCATTAATGATATTGTTTTTCCCAACGTCCATGCTTTCTCTGTTTGGCCAATATTTTTTATCCAGTGGTTTGATATATCTCTGCTATCCCAAAGACACAAAAAGCAAGGAAACTTGGTTTTCCAAGTAGAAAATTTACCATTTTTAAATCCACACATATGACTAAAAACATAACGTTATGTTTAGGATTTTCAGATATAAAATAAAATGAGTTCAAGTAGAAGAAGTTGTTTAAATAATCCTGACAGTTTTTGCTATATATGTGGCGAATACACATTCAAGGAACACCGAAAAACTCTTAGTGATTTTATAAAAAAAGCTTACCTCGGCTACTTCGGTGTTAAACTTGGTGATCAAGATAAAAACTGGGCGCCCCACCAGGTTTGTAAAACATGTAGCGAACATTTACGACAGTGGACTACCGAAAAAAGAAAGAATTTGAAATTTGGTATCCCAATGATGTGGAAAAAATGGGTTTAACAGAATATTTTCCGCATGATTGGCGCTTGTTTATTGACAGCTCAAAGCACAGTTTAAAATGTGTTCTTCTACACTATGGGGACAAATTAGGCTCAATGCCAATAGCTCATTCAACAAAAATGAAAGAGGACTATAACACAATATCTTTGGTGTTGGAAAAGATAAAATACCATGAACATCATTGGGTCAACTACTTCAGAATTAATAAAGTATTAGTTTGCCGCCAAACGATAAATAACAATACAATATGGAGTGCGAACCGAAAGTTAAAAGTGAACTTATCTAAAAAAGTAGAGCTGCTAGAAAAAAACTGATTTCATATTTGAATTCAGCATATCAAATATAACTAAAGTCAGTTTTCAAATTCTTGGCACCAAAAAAAAAATTTTTTTCTGTTGACCAGTGTTATTTAATTATGTAAAATGTTGTTGCCAAAAGTATTTTTTACTATGACAATTATCGTTTTTTTCTCTTTATTTTACGTGATTCTGGAATTAACACCCTACCTTTAAGATTCTTTTTCTGATGGTGACATTTTCAGGATGGTTTTTAACCGCTTTGTTGGGCAAAGGATAGATTGATAATTGTGCTTTAAATTGTTGAACTTAAACTGATGAATTGATTCCCCCACCTTGTTCGCTATAGAATCAAAAGCCAACATCCCATTTTTTCAAAAATGGAAAAGCGTGATCTTCCAACATGTGTAAATTTGGCTAAGTTGTACGATAAAAATACATCAACTCATCAATATTTTTTTTCTCAAGAAAAAATGATAGCAACATGAATTATGTTGTACTTATAATCCCAGCTTTATAAGTTAAATCATCATAAATTATCAATATTCTCTTACTAGGCATTGTTGTAGTTTCAGTTTACTCTTCAACCTCAATAACTTTAAACACAATAAAATTCCAAAGCGTTTTGAGAAACTCATTAAAAGTAGAAAAAAAAAAAAAAAAAGAAAAAAAATCAAATAAAACATACTAAGTTCATTTAATATTTCTATTGTGATTTTTTTTTTGAGTAGAATATGCTATAGCATGCAGAACATTTTTGAATGAGTAGTTTATATTTTGTACCAATTTTGATTGCTTTTCTTGTGCAGTTTTTGTTCACGATTTTGTTCATTCTTGTGCAGGTTTTGCTTCATCATAAACTATCTTCGGAATGGAGTTACATAACTTTAGTATTGAGTTTTTTTAAAAAAGAAAAATGTCTCCTTAAAAGATATATTGCATGAATTTACTTCATTTGTTATTATTACAATAATTAATAATGTCTCAGATTTGGAATAAATTCTTTAGATTTTTTTAATTTATTTCAAACTTTTCATTCTTTTCTTTATAAAAGGTGAAAGGACCATTTTCAATCACAATGTCATCTCCAAACCAGGTTTCAGCAACCAGTGATAATTTCATTTTATGATTTTAAATCAGTTTCGTTTATATTTCGTTTTTGCTTATCTCATTTCAGTTTTACTTTCATTTTCGTTTTGTAGCTAATTTTAGTTTTCGTTTTATTTCGTTTTTGAATATTAATTTCAGTTTCTATTTCGTTTCAGTTTCAAAAAAAGATATCGTTTACATTTCGTTTTTATTTCGTTTCATATACAGAAGTCTAACATACAGTCTAAGAGCAGCGCCGCCGCTGACTAATACACGTTAAAAGACTAAGCAATCCCAGCAAGCACAATGACGTCGGTACAACGTCGTTTTGACGTCGCGAGGTTGGTCGTTTTGACGTCGCTGTAAAGTCGTAAAGTGTAACAATTTCACGACGTCATATCCAGGGTGAAAAATAGACGTCGATGCGACGTCGCAAAAAGGACCTACAGAATATCGGTTATTGGTCGGAAAACCGACTAAATATGCCTCTTATTTTTACATACAATTTTTATATTTTCTATTAAAAAATGTATTATTTATTTAAACAACTTCTTTAAAGACTTGAACATATGTTGTAACATGTGTATCATGTTCAAAAACTTAACTATTTTAAAGCGCCAAAATATTACCAATTACAGTTTCTTTTACCAATTACACTTTTATTTACATAAAAGAATGGCCACAATAAAGTCTCAAATAAAAATATAATGCAGTTGCTTGGATTTCTTTTTCAAAATTCAAAACTATACATCTTTTTTTTTTTCTGGAGCGTATTCTAACACGTTTTTCACTGAATCCAAAACTTCGATTTCAGTTGTCGCGTGATTTGACAACACACTCGCTAAAACAAAATGAAATATGTTAAAACACTTTAAAGTTATTTTTACTCATTTTATAGAATACCAATCTTAAATATAAATATATCAATATAAACTCACCGACAACCACATTACATATCTTTGTCTCTTTAAATGATAACTTTTTTTGCTCGTGTCTATTTGTTCCAAGCATATTAAAACATGACATTACAGAGTAGGACATTAACCTAAAAGAAATTATCAGAACTGTAAATAAAACCTCGAATAAAATAAGAAACTTAAATAAAATAAAAATTTTTGCGTAATGGAGTAAAGTGTTACTTAATTAGTTGAAATCTTAAAAAAAAATTATTTAAAACAGGTTTAACAAACAATTAAATTTTAACTTTTTAAGGCCTCGAATTCGACCTGCTAAATTCCAATTTTTATAGGCAACTTTTTGAATTCAAGTTTGAACTTTAGGCTATCAAGTTCGAATTTTTATAGTCAACCTTGCAACCTGTTCAAATGTAATTTGAAAAACATTTAATTTGATTTTTAATCCATATTATTGTCTATCAGTTAGTATTGTCTATCCATTAATATAGAATACGACGCCATATAAGCCTGGAAAACATATCAATGTATATTGTTGTGTACCTTTTCATGACATTTTTCACATTTTCCCGTACTGTCTTGCCACCGACCATTTTTAACTGACCAACCTAAAATATATATATTTGCTTATACATATTTGAATAACATTTAAACATAAGCTAACATTAATAACTTCGAAGCTAGAGTGGTTCTAATTGTTAACTTTATACATAATTTAATATCAAACGGACATGTTGGTAGCACTTTTTACAAAGACTACATTAAAGATTTCACACACAAAAATTTTTATTGTAGTAAATAGGGTATTTATGAAAAAGAATTCTCAAAAACAATTCACCATAAATGAAAAAAAGTCTTTTTTTGATAAAGACTCCTCTAGTTCTTTGAATTTATCCATGTTATCAATTTTTTCCACATATTTTGTACAGTCATTATTTATTTGGTGAACTTGATTCTCCAATAGGTCAACGATACAAGTTAAAAGAGATATTGTCTTTTTTTGAAATCCTAAAATTACATATAAAAAAATCCAAATATTAAATTTTGTTTCACTTATTAACAGTATATAAATTACATAATATTTACATTTAAGAAAATGTCAGTTTAAAACAAAAAGTAATAGTATAGAGCAAAAGTTTATTTTCAAAATTGAATCTATGAGACAATTTTCGTCATAAAAAAATTGTATATTCCCTCATATACCATTTTTTTAAATTAAGTAAACTTAATAAAAGTACTTAGGTAATTATATTGGCAAAACTGACATTAAACAGTTAGCCAAATCTCTCTGTGTTTTCTAGATGAATTCGATAGATAATTTTAATCAATAAAACTTAAAAAGAACTTTTTTAACTTATGTGCTTCATCCATTGGGAAATTACTATTCATACATCGAACCAGTTTCTTTGCTTTATACTTTGACTTTGAAAACACTGATTGGGAATGATTATTCTGTGATTTTGAGTATGATCTAGAACTATACACAGGTGAAGGGGAGCGAGATTTTGATCTTGGCTTGCAAATAGGCGAAAGTAAACATGAACTTGATCCAGACATTAGGACTGGTGAAAGTGAGAGCGAACATGGCCTGCTTTTGGAGACAGGTGATCGAGAACATAATCTTAACTTATGGCTAGGTGATAGTGACGCAGAACTTATTGGTGATAAATAATCAGAAGAACGACTTTTACAAGATGTTGATTGTGAATACGATTCTTGTTTTAAAATAGATTTACTTGACAAAGAAATTATCGGTGGCATAATATTTTCAGTAGGTTTTTTAGGCAATTCCACTACTATAATAATATCAATAAATTTATTAACAAAGAAAAAACAATATTTTTAATACTGCAATTAACATTAGGTTGCAAAAAACATTTAAATAAAAATCCAAAATCCTAAATCAAAATGTTTGTCTTACTGTTAAAATCAATATCCCTTTTTTCATTCACTGCACTCTCTCTTTCGCTTGATGAGGACATAAAATTGTTTCCAGACACATATTCACACAAATCTTTTTCACCTAAAAGTTTTAATAAGTAGAAGAAAAATTATTAATAAAAGAGTTAGAACAAATCCGGAAAAACAAAATCATTACCTTGTAATTTTATTTTTAAAATTTCAAATTTCTTCCAAATAACTTCATTGGGAATTGCCTTTGTATATTTTTCATCTTTTCGAGAAGGAGGCCAATACAACCATTTCTCATCTAAGGAAATCCAATGAAATGGAACAACTGTTTCTGTCTCCCTAATTTTTCCAACTTTTTCTTTGCTTGAAGTTACAACTAATGCCCATAAATCTTTCATTGACATCTTTGAATTTTTTATACTTATTTATAATAATATTATAATATTATATTATAATAGTATTTGTTTAAAAAACTGTTTAAACGATTAATTATTAAAAATATATATTAATTTCTTCTAATAACAATTAATTGTTTTTAGAAAAATTTTGGCTATAGAACAATTTTAGCTATAGAACATGTTAACAGTAACATATTTTACTATAAATAATTTAACAAATAATAATTTTTAATAATATAAAATTACTTTAAAATAAATTACTTTATTATGAATATTTAAATAAATGAAACAATTTTTTAATTTATATTTATAAATATTTAAATAACAATATCAAAATCTTACAACAATACAGACAATCACCAAATAGGTAAATTTTTAAAAATTCAATTTTTTTGATGTTTAACATTGTAAAATATATATTAAGTATATTGTTATTTAATCTAATACTTCACAAAGGTACAAAAAACTTTTCAAAGTTTATTATTTAGTTAAAGAGTGGGTTGTAAACAAATTTTATATGTCATGACACAAACATGACAAGACAAACCCTTCTTCATAAGCTAGACATACTGCTTTTCTTTGAAAGTATTTTTTACTTAGACAAACATGTTTCAAGTGAGTTTTTATATATCTAACAAAAACAATGTTAAAGATTTTAGAGTCACATGGATCTGTAAAAGCGCTTTTGTAAACACAATTTTTTAAAACAACACAGTTAAATTGATTGTTGTCTAATTTTCCAATAATCTGGGCAAATTCGCCTGTGTATAGGAGAAACCAAGAGTCTTTAAATTTAGGAGAAAAAATAACTCTATGTGATTTAGCATACTGATTACAACTTATTTCAAGATTTTCAAGCTCTGAAAATCTTTTTAAAACTTGAGATAATGGACTTTGAGGTTTGTGAATGAACTTTTTAAATACTTGCAAATAGTTTTCAAATTGGAAAGAAGAGATTTCATCTAAGGAACAGTTAAAAAAGCTAACATCTTCATGTAAATGAGTTAAGCTGTGTACATTATACACAGAAAAAGTAGGACCATAAAATTCTTCTGATTTAACTACAAAGTAATTCAACAAATCTTTTGCATATTGAAGATGATTATTTTGGACAATCGCATTAGAATCTAGAAAAATTCTCATTGCTAGAGTTAAAGAAAGAAAATGCTGATAACATTCAGGAGTAAAAGCATCTTTTAAAACTAAAAAGCCAGTATATAACAAAAATTGCCTAAACTCAGTGGCTTTCCACCTTTTTACTTCATGTAAACTTCTTGATTGACGAGCAAACTCAGATGGAAATTTACCACTAAACTTTAACAAATTTTCTGAAATATTCAACAATTGAGCAGAACCCAATCTATATGGGAAAGGTCCTTTGGTTAGAAAAATAAGAATTCGCTTAACAACACCAAGACATACTAAATGCATATAATCCAAGACAAAACCATCAACACAATTAACATTAAAATCTATTAATATGCTACGGCTTATTTGATGTGTATTGGCATAGAAATACTGTTTGAATAACTTGTTAGTACGAGGCACACAATTTGTAGTATTTAAAATCATTCTAAACGACTCATACTTACTTTTAATTTCACATCTTTCACAACTAAAATAACCTGTATGACCTTTAACACATTTTAGATATTGCCCAGCAGGAGCATCACAAATAAATGCACGGATTTCAACCAACAAATTAACTCCATCTTTATCATAACCACATGCTTTTAAATTCGCAAACTCAATTAAAAAATCATATAAAAAATCATTTAAATTGGTTGGTTTTTGGATACCATAGAAAATTGCAACAATAAATCGTGTAAACTTACTAAACTGGCAAAGTATAGGCCAAAATTGAGAGTTTGAAGATTTATGCAATGGCACACCATCAATGTTTACAAGTAAAGATATGATGTTGTTCTCAACTGGTAATAAAGGATTCTCTCTGAAAGTTTGACTAATACCATTACTTAACCCTAAATAGATATACTCCCCACCAAATTTTTTTCTGTCAAAACACAGCATTGAGTCTTTAACAAAGTACAAGAAGATTTAGGCAAAGCTGCATGTCCATTGCATCTTAAAAGAGAAAGCAGCTCAGTACTTGCTGTATGAGTAATTCTATTTTTAATCAACCATTTTTTTAAATTTAAAATAAAATATGTTTCATTAGGGTCAACTGCACTATTTCTCTCATCTATTTTTATTTCATTTTCGTCGCTTCTTGAAGAAGAACCAAATTCACTGAAAGAATCGATCTGACTAGAAGAATCAAGTTCGCTAGAAGAGTAGTATTGATTGGAAGAATCAAGTCGGCCGGAAGAATCAAGTCGACTGGAAGAATCAAGTTCATTGGATAAATCAAAACGAACAGAAGAATCAAGCTGGCTCAAAGACTCTAGTTGATTTAAATGATTACTACAATTCAAAGAACCAATCTGAGTGGATGAATCTTCTATGTGGCATGGTTTTTGTTTGCTCGTATCATTTTTTTCCACTTCAAACGTTTTTTCAAAAAAATCTTCATCTTTGTCACTCTCGTATAGAAATTGTCTTAACAAATTATCCTTTCTTCTCCATTTTTTCATATATTTTCTGCTCATTTTCTTAATTTCTTTTTAAAATTAGCTTCTATTAAAGTTTCGGACCTGAACGCAACAGTTAAACAAAACAAAACAAAAAAAAATCTGATAATTCTTTTTTTTTTTATTAGACGACGTTAAACTGACGTCGCTACGACGTCTGAACAAGGGTCTTTAAAAGACGTCATGGATACGACGTCCTAGCGACGTCCTTACAAGGTCGTCCGACGTTATAACTTGAAAATAACCTATTTACAACGTCGTTACGACGTCGTGTGTTTGCTGGGAACTGAATAAAGCGTTGCTCAAAGCAGAGCAGATGTAAAGAGAGATAACTAGTAGGTCTTTTAAAGTTTTACAGCAAGGCAGGCATAAAACTTAACATATCTTAAATGAATGTTGACTTAGCAAGTATTTCAAGTATAACTTTATCAAGTGTTAGGGTAAGACAGTGTCACGTAGTAACACAGTTCATTGGTGCACCAGCAGGACCTTACTCAGTTTCAAAATTGCTCTCATACACAAAAATTTTGAGATGCAGTTGCATCTAGATGATGTAAAGTAAGCAGTTAACAAAAAAGCTCTCTCAACATACGCTTCGCTCACTAATTAATACTAAAGATGGTTAAGAAGTAAACCAATTCTTATGCCTAGGGCCAGTAGAAAATCGCGCTTAAAAGAAAAGAAAACCACAAAAAATACAGCAACAAAATGCCACATTTTTACCAAGAATTCTTAAAAAAAGTGTGAAGAATTCGTATTAAGAATTTTTAATAAGAATGTGGCATTTTGTTGCTGTGCTTCTTCTGACTTTTTTTTTTTTTTTTTTTTTTAACCGTGATTTTCTCTAATAGCCCTACTTTTGTCTTTGAAAAGTTTTTGTTTCGGTTTAACTAAAATTACCATAAAGTAAGCTTGACAATAATACTTTGGATCTCTTGCTTATTCTTAAGTACTACATGAGATATCCCAAATAGTATAAGATAATCTTTAACTATCTTTCCTAATAAAAAAAAACTTTTTCTTTTTTATTTCGTTTTTTAAATTAAATTTAAGTTTTTATTTCGTTTCCGTTTTTTAAAAATGCCTTGGTTTTTACTTCGTTTTCGTTGAACGATTATGTTTGATTTCGTTTTATTTCGTTTTCGTTAACGAAAATAACACTGCACAAAAACTACAAATTACAAATGAAGTTTTTAGGCGCATCTAACCTTAAAAAAAAACTGCCGCTAAAGTGGAACCTGGCAGTCTTTTTGGGTCACACTTTATAGATAATTTTTTAAACAAAAGCAAATAAAAATTAAAACAATAGCACGGATTTTATTACCAGAGATAACACTGAAGTTTATATTTGCTGCATTGAGTTTGGCAAAAGTATCAAATTCGAAATCAAGTTTTTTCATTCAAGATTGATAAAAATTTATTTTTGCTTTGAATTTTTTTTTTCATTTTAAAAGCAGCAAAAAGTTTCATTTTAGTAGCTAAATGTCATTTAGTTTTATATTATGAATAAGAAAATAAAAGCTCTTTTAGTATGTTCCATTTTATGTTCGGAAGTTCCAAACAACATTGAAGAAATTGATATTATAAAGAATATTCCACTGTTGTAAAAACTTCAATGGGGTGTTTTTTTTTTAAACCACGTTTAAAGAAGTTGACATTAAAATGCCTTAATGACATTGTTGTTGTTTTTGTTGTTATTAATATCTCTGATCATTACAATTATTATTATTGTTATTACTATTACTATTATCATTATCATTATTATTATCATTATTATTACCATCATCATCATCATCATCATCATCATCATCATCATCATCATCATCATCATCATCATCATCATCATCATCATCATCATCATCATCATCATCATCATCATCATCATCATCATCAGTATGTGTAAACTTGTTCGGTAATGCAACCTTGCGCTTTCATTCCAATTTAACGGCGCGTTGCAGTACCGAAGTTTTAATGTTTTGTTACATTTTATAGGAAAAGTTAGGGTGATGGTTAAACTTTTGTTCTGATATGATTTTAAACATTAATAGGAGTCAATCACCCCTAAAAAAGTAGTGATCAGCTTTATCATATAACCCCAAAAACATAATTTATCATGAATTTTTTTTTTTCTCAAACCGTCTATAACTTGTTACTAATTATACTTGAGTTATAACTTTCTTGAAAAAACTAAAAAAACCACAAATTTTATTTTGTAAAAATGTAATAATGGAAATGGGTGTTGGATTCCTTTACATTTGGTATGAAAGATAATAGAATAGTTTACCGTCAACAAGGAATACAATTTTAACAGTAAAATGGATATATTGAAAAGTTGCATTACCGAGAACACAAAGGTTGCAATACCGAACTCTAATAAAAACTATGATTTTTTGTTTATTTTATGTCAAAATTTTAGAAAAAACGCCAATCCTAGTAATAATCTAATTATATTTCTTTTGGAAAAATAGTTATTTTAAAAATATCAAAAGTTTAGAGTTTCAACAATAAGAAAAAAATGCGAAAAATTGAGTTGGCGTTGGATTATGACCTATTTAAAATTCGAGGGACTTATTTTTTGGATCTGATAAGGATGTTTAAAACAGGTTCGGCCCTAGTAGCAATTCTTTTAGGTATTTAAAAGCCTCAGCTCATGCGTATGTGCACATTACGCAACCAGTAAATTAGAAACAGAAAGTGAACAGCTAGTGTTTTTCTATAGAGAGGTGTGGAATGGTGTCCAAAAATTGATTGAAAACAGAAATTTTATCACAACGCCAAAAGGTAATATTTACAGGCCTAATTAGATTCCTAAAATTTAGGTCAAATAAATCTGAAGAACCTTGTAAACTGAATATATTTTATTTAAGATTCTGAAGATACTCGTTCCTACAGCCGCCCCTCTACCTATATCTCAGCTATACTTATTTAAATGAGCATTTTAGTTTTGTATCGGATACATTTGTAATTTTATATACAACACGTAAGGTAACAGTCTTTATAAACCGCCTCAAAAAGAGGATGACGTGCCCGGTTAAGCAGAGATTTGATCTCAAGCATCGCACTACGTCATAAGTCAACGTCAAATGTATTATAAATATCATTTTAGTATTATTTATTTCAGCTATAACAGGCAAGAAACTTTAACTATTAAATAAGTTTCTATAGAGAAAATATATTGTGGTGGCGTATGATTGTTTAGAATATCTTATTTATATCAGATTTATATACGCTTCAGTTTTAGGTAATTTAAATTATTAGATTAAGCCACACTTGACTGGATTTCGGGATAATATCATGAAAAATAATTTTTGCAAAATAAACGTACCCAGAAATGGATTGCTCATAATTTAATTAAGTATACATTATTGAAAAAAATGTAACCCTTACACCTCTTGTTTTAGTTTATTGAAAAATAAATGATCCATCCCTCATTATAATGGGATTTTCGGTACTTACGAAATGTCATGTTTTAAATTAAGAACTTTAAATGGGTAAATCTAAAATCTATTAACGTTTTAAAGTAATAGTTTTAAGTTTACATCAAAAGCAATTTTTAAAAGATTTATGTGAACTAACATCACAAAAATGAAATATACAAAATTAACAGAAGTAAAAACATATTTCTCATTTGATTAAAAAAAAAAATTATGAGAGGTTTAACATATTATATGAGAGATCATAACGATTTATTGATTAAAAACAAAAACTTGAAAATTATATATATATATATATATATATATATATATATAAAATATCTAATACAGTTTTCTGTAGAAAAACTTCATTTTTTTATAACGTACTTTTGCAACAATCTGCTCAGTAGTAAAATCTTTAAATAACTCTTTAGCTTCTTTATTTTGATTAATAATACTTTTCACATTTGATGTAACAACACTCTGGTGGCCAGATATTGTAGTGGAAAATAATATTTTTAATTGTTCTGAATTGATTGAAAACTTTAAACACTGTGGCTCTTCATTTTCATTTAGTTATACAATGAATCTTTTTTTAGTTATACTTACTGTTATACAATGAATTTTCGAATTCTTAAAAGATATTTGAACCAAGCTACTATTACATTACAAATATACTTCAAATTTATTATTAGATGATGCACTAAAGAACACAAACTTAAAATTTACTTTTATAGAATTTTATGTTTTAGCCAAAGCATTAAATAGTTAGTGTTGTTGGTCCTCACTTAACAAATCAATCAGTTCTTGATCACATAAATTTTCTTGTAGATAAAACAAGTTTTAAAAAACCATTTACATTTTAGCGCATTTATCTTTGACTAATTTATCTTTGATTAAAATCTTAAAAACTTTCAAAAATATGCAACTTAACCTACTTTTACTTTGTCTTCCTGCAATAAATAAATCATGTCTGTAACTGTACACCTAAAAGTCAATGCATTGACATATTGTTTTTCAAATTTATTTCTAATTATATTTATTTTTAATGTGATCATCCAAGCTTCTACTACCTTTAGTTTTCTATATTTATCATATATATATACATATATTACGCAGACACACGCGCACACACACACACACACACACACACACACAAATATACACATCATTTCTTTTACAGGTGAGTTGCCTTTTTATAACTAAAAAGCTTCACCTGCCCTGAGTATAAATTATATAACAGAACAGACTTGTTATATCAACATATTTAAAAAATTAAACCTAAACATCCAATTAGTATTGCCAATCCTGACCAGAAAATATTGATCTAAGTAAGAGAGAAGAAGCAATTTCCTCTACTTTTTCTTTTGTCATTTTTTGGATTCCTAAAACAAAATATTCTATTTTTGAATTATTAATTACTTTAACTTTAAGAGTAATAAAATTAAAACCCTTTAATGTTTAATAATTTGGGTGCTATAGTGAAAGCTAAATAATTTGTGTGCTGTAGTGATTCTTCCCTCTAATAACTTGTGCCTAGTCGAGAAAAAGGTTTTTTGGTTGAGATATCCAAAAAGTGAGTTTAATTTCTTATCTTTTCAAGTTTTTTTCTTTTTAATTGGTTACTACATTATTCTTCTTAATTATTTACCAAAATTAATAACCCTGTGGATAATTAGCAAGCGTTTTTACATAACTAATTAGTGTTATCTTTCTAAAAGTATAAAACAAACTTAGTTGCTAAAAAAGCTTTTAATAGTTTAAAACTTATTTTTATATACTTATCATATAATTATCAACTTATATATCTACCATAAGTAAATTGTAATAAACTTTGAAAAAACTTTTATAAAAATGTTACTTATAAACAATTAAAAATTTACCTCTACCAACTAAATTATCTTTTTTTGTTGGGGAAATTTTGCAGCAACCTAAATAATGAAATAATGAAATTCTATAAATTAATTCTATATCTATATTGAAACTCTTACAAAAATTTAAAGGAATCTAGGAGAGACTAGGTAGACTATAGACACAGGGAGACCATGGACACTTTTAAATCTGCCATCCTATTGACACTAGAACAATATTGTCTATGGTTGATATGTTGGACCTGTGACTATAGTTTTAAAACATTCAGTTCCTAATTACATTACCTGCCATAGTTTGGGCTCTTTTCTTTAGAAGGAAAAATTCATTTAATTTTTTTCAATACACTCCACTGGGGTAGACTGTTCAAAGCTGATACTTAATTAAACACTCAACAATGTTCCATGGTCTCACAAAAAAAACAAAAAGACATTTAGCTATTGAATATTTGGGTAGAAAATGTATAAAGTATCCATAAAAATGGGAGGAATAGAAGTCTACAGGACCTGATTGGTTCTCATCATTAATGAAACCTCATTAACCTGTTGATTCAGTCACCTGAAGTTACAAGTCTCACTTGAATGACCAAAAAATTTCTTCTAATGATAGTACAAACAACCTTGACGATGATGAGTTTGAAGACAGCAATACTGATGTGGCTGAATAAAGATTTATAATTGTTAAGATTTATGGATGCGTATAGCTATCAGACTGTAACTATGTAGCAAAATTTGTTTAAAAAAGGGCAATAATTATTAAATCAGGTCAGTTTCATTTAAAATTATCTGAAGTCTAAACGGTCTCCCCTATAATATAAATTTCTTGTAATTTAAATTTTATTCTTACAATTTTATCTTATGATATAGATTTTTGCATATGAATACATCAATGTCTTTACAAAAATATTACTATGTAATAAGTTTAAGTAATATGCAATAAATTTCTTGCATATTATTGATGATTAAGCATTGCATTTTTGGAGCTACAGCTAGTTCAAAAAATTTGAATATTGTATGAAATAACTTCTAAAATTTATAGATTTATGCAATTGAATGAATTTAGCTTTTTCTTTGAAAAATGCTTAAGGTTAGAGCAAGTATTTAAGATTGGATATGATTGAATAGTGTCATGTTGTATTTTTAACACAAAATGTGTTTATGTTGAAAGTATTAGAGCTCAAGTAAGGGAAAAAAAACATTAGAAACATCAACAACTTAATACCTGCACATACATTACAGATAACGTAGCTATCCCCAATTATTCCTCCTTGGCATTTGATGTCAATTATTTTTTTACATAGGCACATGTGGTTCCAGATAAGAAAGCGTCCCCCAAGCATACTTGTCATTTAACCATTTTAAAAATAGTATTTATATTTGACTAAACATTTTGAAACTTTCAATTCAATTAATTACTAACCTTTTTTGTGTTAGTAACTTAAACATGCGTTACTAATCAACATTGCAAATCATTACTAACACTTAAATCAATATTGTTTGAACATCGCATCTTATATGTTTACAATTAAACAACATCTATTTGAAATATAGCCTAAGTTATATTTTTTCAATAGCCTTTTTACAAAACTAAATTTCTGATAACAATAAACTTTTCAAAGCTTTTTAAAACAAATTTCCATCGAGTTCTCGAGAAAATTTAATGGCGGAACTCAAACATATTTAAACCGGTACCGATTACAACTTTAGCGGGTTGCAAAAACGAATTTTCATCCTTTTTGGTTGCAAAAACGAATGATGAGGTTGCAAAAACGAAGCCTAAGTTGCAAAAACGAACGCGTAAGTTGCAATACCGAAAAATAATCCACATAAACGAAAAAAGAGGTTGCAATACCGAATTTAACTATGGTCATCATCATCATCATCATCATCATCATCATCATCATCATCATCATCATCATCATCATCATCATCATCATCATCATCATCATCATCATCATCATCATCATCATCATCATCATCATCATCATCATCATCATCATCATCATCATCATCATCATCATCATCATCATCATCATCATCATCATTATTGTTATTGTTATTAAGCATTAAAGACAATTCAATGAAATATAGAAAACTTACTTTCAGAAATTATTTAAAAAGGATATTATTTCAGTTTTTTGGAAATTATTGATTTTTTAACTTGTATTTTTTAACTTTAAAATCATTTTTAGATTATGTCTTGTTTAGATTTTATCTTGTTTAGATTTTGCTTCATTACTGAATTTCTATTTTTGGAATCTAAAAACGATTTCTGCATTTCCTTATGCTATTTTTAATTAAGTACTAAACAGATTTATTAAAAAATAGATACTGTTTATAACTTGTCAGATTCTTCTTATTGTTCCTCTAAATCACACGCATGTTTTTTTTTTACAAAAGAAATTATTTTTATTTGTCATCTGTGATTAGGCCATCAACAATTAGGGTAGATCGGGGCTATTTCGCCCCTTTTTCTGTTTTAATGTTAATTGTCAGAAGTTTTTACCTCATACCAATAACTGAATGATACAGAGTTATTTTTTTTTTAGTTCAATAGTGTTTAAAAAAATCAAGAATTTTTAACTTTTTGTATTCATAAATCAAAATTTGTTTTATACACTTATATGGGGCGATTTTGCCATTTATGGGGCGATTTTGCCAGTGTAAAAAGAGTTAGATTTTATTTGTTTTAAAACTAAATTAAGAACATTTTGCGCACATGCTTATGCAAAAGCAGACTTCAAATCACTTGATGGAATTTGATTAGAAGAGAACTTACTCTTCTTTGAGTCACTTGCTGATATTGCATTGGACGAGAATTTCCTCTTCTTCGAGTCACTTGCTGTTATTGGATTGAAAAGCACATCCAGAGATTTTCTATTTTTTAGTTTCTTTGTTTGTTCTATTTCCATCAGCTTTTTATCGTTTTCAGCGCTTGTTTGCGGAATAAGGATTTGTTTGAGTTGGGTTTAAAACCCTTTTTTTTGGAGATGGATTTTTCTTAGTAACGGTAAGTTTACATTTCCTTACTGAGATTCATTATTATTTCAGAGTGCTTCCCCTTTTTCATGCTCTTGTTCTTTAACAGCATTAAGGACGGGGTAAAGCCCACAATAAGCAAATGTATCTACAATAAGTCCTCTTTTCATAGCTATCTCTTCCTATACACTGTTAAAAATGAGATAGAATCGATCATGAGGTAAAGAAACTGATGATCCGTCAGAAAGTTGTTTGGACAAAGTCTCTGACTATTTTTGTTTTATTACCTTGTTACAGTGTGTCTCCAGCGGTTGTAGACAGTGTATGCTGTGTGGAGGTAAACATATTAGTTCTATGTCATTAAGAATACAGAATTCGACAGCTTCCCAAGAGATGTGACTTTTATGACCATCTAAATATAGAAAGCATTTTTTCCTATCGATCTTTTGTCAATGGTTGTTAAAATACTTTAAATATTTGATAAATATATCTTATTAAATTATGAAATATGTTAGATATTTGTACTTATGCGTTTCTATTTACCAGTTTTATTTAAAAAACTCTATATTCTAATTGATATAAATATAAATATATCATACAGTTTAAAATATAAAATTTTAAGAAAACATTTTGGTTATTAAAAACTTCTTTTTAATTAAGTTATAAAATACTTCATTTTTGAAAGCATGTTTGAATTCTTTTAATTTAATTTATTTTATTATATCTTCGTAATATTTCAAATCAACTTACCATACTACTATCCCATCAACATGACCATGATTTTATCAAAAAAAATTGTTCAGAAACCACAAATATTGTACATAAGTTGTTTTTTTTTAACAATGGGGTGTTTCGTCATTTTGTGGCGAATTCGCCCCGCAACATTTTACTTGGACAAAAACCTTTTTAAAATCTTCAACAGAAACAGCAGTGAGATAATGATGAAAGATTTATGAAAGGTAACCTTTACAGTTTTATCGTCAAACTTCGTTTCAATTAATTTCATAAGGAAAAATAAAAATGCCACAAGGAGAAAGAGTGACAAGATATATTCAATTAATAGCATTAAACAGCAAAACATATTTAAAAGTTACAACCGCCAGTAGAATTAAGCAGAAATATGATCAATCAATAGTCAGTAGATGGTAATATAAAAGTAAAAAGTATTACAGCTAATATTTATTACAAAAAAAATAAAAATTACCTCTTTTACTCGCCATATCAAAAGTGGCGGAACCGCCCCGGTCAACCCTACATCAGTGCCCCGATTCCAACTTTATTAAAACAGTAAATTGCACTCTGCAAACAAAATAATTAAGATTAGTTAAGATTAATTACGATTAATTGAGAAAATAGGAAGATAAATAGTTTAACGGAAAAAATGATCACAACTGTTTCAATAATACTGAGAAAGATAATTTCATCACACTCGCATGAAGTTTTTTTGTTGAAAACTCATTCTGATTAAGAATGAGTTTTCAACAAAAAAACTTCATGCATACTTTGCGATGACAAAGATATTTTTATTATCACTTACTTTTTAAGCATAAAACTTTTTGAGTGGAACTTTATAAAATGTTCCACTGTTTAAAAAAAGCTTAGAATTAAATTGAACGCTACACAAGCAAATAAATTCCATAAACATAATACACTAATAGTAAAACTTCTCAAACATTTAAAATATTAGCAAACTACTTATACCGTCATAATAGCTATAAATTTATGTTTTTTGTAAAATAAATGTATTTTTAAAGAATAACTTATATAAACAAACAAAGCAAATAAAAAACTAAATCAAAAATTCAGCGAGAAAAAAACTCTGATGTGGTCTGACATGATGTGTCTAAAATGACGGGTCTGACGTGAAAAAAAAAATCAGAGCTATGGTTAATCTCATCAGGTAAATGATTGATCCGAAAATATAATGTTAATATACTGTTCAAGTGAAACCCATACCATTTTATTTTAATCACTCTTCTGTGCCCTAACCCTAACCCTAACCATACTTAATTACACTTTGCACTGAATTTAAATGCATTATTTAGATATAACTAGTAAGTCTGGATATACTTGCTTTGTTTGTTTATATAGGTGATTCTTTAAATTTACATTTGTTTTATCATTTCTTATTTAGTCAGCTAAAAAATATGTGATTCTGAATATCGCTGTAGATGTTGTAAATTAATTTTGTGAAGCTTTTATCTAAAATTTGAAATATTCAATACTAAATATGCAGTTTAAGCCGACTTCGCTTAAAAGTTTTTCTTTATGTTGTGCAGCCTTAATCTCTAATTTTAAATGCTCGGAAATATATATGCAGTTTGAGGCAACACGCTATTAAGTATTAATAGTTTTATTTAAATATCATTAGTTCCATCTAGCCCTTATCTCCAATTTAAAATACTCGAATGTATATATGCAATTTAAGGCGATACACTGTATATAATGCTATATGATATACACGCTGTATAAAATACTATTAGTTTCGTCTGGACCTAATCTCTGATTTTAAATATTTCTTATTTTTACTAATTGTTTGTTTTTTCATTCTAATATTACATACTTTGTTAATTTAGTATATATGATATGAAACGTATTATATAATTATATTTATTTACGTTTTAACATAAACTACATATTCATTTACATAGGGTATATTTGTTATACTTGTTCTATAATTAACATTTTATTCAACTTTTTTATTTAATATTCTATTTATCATTTGCTATATTCAATTTGTCATTTATTATATTTTATTTATATCTGTAAATTTATTTATTATTACTATCGGGTGTTTGGTCGAAAGTATATTTGTAGTCTTATTGGTTTCGTTTAGGCCTAATCTGCAATTTGAAGTATTCAAAAATATATGCAGTTTAAGGCAACATCATTGTAAAATGTTATCGGTATCACAGCATTGAAATATGAGAGAACAAATATGTTGTATAAAGTAAAATTACAGTATATTTTTGTTGTAAAAATATCTAGTTGGTATTGAATCTTCGGGAGCATCAGATCTTGTGTTGTGCGATAGAAATACAAAAAAAATAAAGAGGATTGATAGCGGAATTTTCAATAAAACTTTGATAAAATTATTGTATGGATTTTCATTAAGAAAATATTTTCGCATTTCATTATTATTATTATAAAATGACGTAACTTAGATTCTATGCCATATTGAATTTTTATATATATATTATATATATATAAATATAATTTATATATATATATAAACATTTGTATGTATGTATGTATATGTATATATATATATATATATATATATATATATATATATATATATATATATATATATATATATATATATATATATATATATATATATATATATACATATATATATATATATAAATCATATTTTTATATATATTATATATATATACATTATGTATACACATTTTTAAGACGAAACAAAATAGCTTTTAAATAAGCATACAAAAAAGCTTTTCTTTAACAATTTTTATGTTCTTAATAAAGATCACAAAAATGAAAACTATTGTCGTAAATAAACCTGAAGGCCTAGACTTGATGTTTAGGTGTTTGTAAGATATTCACGCTTAATAACAAAACGCTGATTTTTTGCGAAATTTTTACTAAACAAACAAAAAAACAACAAAAAAAAACAACAAAATCAGATCTTGTAAAAAATATAAGAGCAATTTATTTAGGGTTGTGAAAAAAATATCAGCCAAAAAATTGTGTTTGTGTTAAGACTCACACAAATAATATGTTTCCTAATTTAACTGTAGTCCTAATATAAAATGTTACAGTTAACCATTTATTTATATTGTTGGCAATATTTTTCTTCTTTGAAGCAGCTTTGAAAAAAAAGTTATCAAAAGTAATAACAGGAAAATTCTTTAGTTCGTGTATTAATCCACACCCTACCTTGTATTTATGCGAAACAACGCTTTTATAAGATGAGTGTCTCTAAAATTCCCAGTTTTGAATGTCTTTCATTGACTGTTTAATTTCTTTTCTTTCCAATTTCGATGTTTAACTTCTTTAAGGAAATCTTGTTTGATTCAGAACTACCGGCTACAACTATCGCGCACCTTTTTAAAAAATTATATCGATTTAAAAAATTAGGAGCCTAAAAATCATCTCATATACTTAGCATTCAGAAATAACATCATGAAAATAATTGAAAATAATATCAGACCTTTTAACTACAAGTTTAACTGAAGTTTTCTTCACAACAATTTAAATTAGGAATAAGTTTCAATTAAGTCCGGCATATTATTTATATGTACTATTGTGCAGATAAAAGTAGCTATATAATTTTAGTCGACAGAAGGCTGTAAAATCGATTAAAATAATTTAAAGATATTCAAGATCACTTTTGCACATTAAATCATTCATTTTTTTTCAAAATGCAAAAAGGATATAGTATGTCTCCAAAAAGAATGCTTAAACTTTTAAATTTATTAGTTTTAAAGCTTTTAGTTATTAATCTTTCACAAAGCAAAATTATGAAAAGTCATGAAATTAAAACAATATCCAGGCTTTTGAGAGATTATGTGCGGAAAATGTTTAATCAAAAAAGTTTGAAATAAAATGCCAATGCTCAGCACTGTAAATATCAATATTGAAGTTAGATGAGTATATAATTTATGTAAGTATGATTTCTTAAGATTAACGCTTGTCGTATTGTGAGGGCGGCGGATTTTATTAATTAATTTTTTTTTTATATTTTATGTTAATGGATGATGATTATTAAATGTGACTGTGGCGGTTCTATGTAAGTGTAATGGTAGCGCAAATATAGAGAGTGATAGAATGTGAGGTAGGACTGTCAGTGTGTAACGCACATGTGGTAAAAGCGCGATAGGAGCATCAGACTTTTTAATAAAAATTGTTTACTCAAATAAAGCAATAATAAAAATATTTATAATGATAATATTGCCTTACTTAAAATGAAAGCAAAAGTAAAAATACTTACGACTGATTTTTCTTCTCTTACTTATTTTTCTTAATCAATATTCTCAATTATTTCTCATCAATATATATATTCTCTTAATATTAACTCATACAAATAACAATACATTAATACTTATAATAACGCAAATTGAAAGTTACTCAAATACATTTCCTTACCAAATCCTTCTCATAAGTTCCTCTTTAAATTGTTCATAAATTCTTTTCATTAAATTCTCTTTAAATCTTCAAAAATCCTTTTCTCATAAATCCTCTTTTAAAATCTCTTAAAACTCTTTTAAATCCTTTTTTCATAAATCCTCTTTTAAAATCTCTTAAAACTTTTTTAAATTCTTTTTTCATAAATCCTCTTAAAATCTCTTAAAATCCTTTTTAAAACTCTCTTTAAAACACTTCATCAAAATTTTCCCGAAAACATCTCTCTAAAGAGAGAGAGCTCAAGAAAATCTATCAAAATCTCTCCTTCAAAAATGTCAAAACAAATCCCAAAAAAAATCTCAATAAAAATCAAAAAGATTTTCTCAACCGCTCCTTTTCTATCTGTCCGCAGGTGTTATTTTGAATCATCGTCCAGACAATAGATTTCTTTTTTCTTCAAGTTCGTTCAGTACTTTATTTTCAACTGCTGAATCATGGTATTCTTTAAAACAAGTTTTACTGGTTTTCTTTTTATTAGTCTTTATATCAGAGTGGCTACAGAACTTTCTAGAACTTTACTAATTAAAATCATATCATTGTGTTACAATTCGTGTTTGCGAAACAGTTTTAATCATTTATGGTGTGACTTATTCATTTTTCATGTTATTAGACATGTGTGTCCACCTGGTGTTTTTTTGGTTGACTCACTCTTTTCCTCGTTCGAATGTAGCGTGTTGAGTCGGGTAAAACTTAAAAATAATGTTTACAATTTTCTTCATCTTCCCTCCTCACAGTATATTGAAAAAGCAAACAATTACACAATATCAACGTATTTTGCTTTTACTAAGCAGTTTAAAAAATATTTCGGTTTTCTTATTAAATATTAAAAAAGATCAAAGCGGAATCTCAAAAAAAAAATCAACTAACAACTCTATTGTTCAATGGAATCTCAGAGAATTTTAAACAAAGGTAGTTTAAAAACACAAAGATATTGATTTGGTTGTTATAAAAATTATTTCATTGGTTAGCATAACAGAACTGAACTTCTATAAAGTATGGCTGTGAAATTAATTTTTCAATCAAGATGCAGTTTATATCTGTATATTCTATGGCACTCTTCGAGTTGTAGGCCATCTCCTACTGTGTGTACCAGAACTCCAGCCTCTGGTTGGATCCACCTTGACGCGGTGTTTGGGAATGTAGAGATCATCCAGTATTGAAGTTTAGATATTTCTTTTTGTAAGAAGCAAATTCTTTCCCATTCCCTAACCATGATTTGTTTTTAATGAATAATTTTCTGCGCTATGTGTGCCTCTAGAAGAGGAGCAATAACTGTGTTCGCGACGGACCTGGAGTATTCTCTAGCTACGTCGTTTAAGAACTGTAGAGGGTCTTGTGAATTTTTGTTGTTGTTGTGAAGGATAAGGGCGTTATCTAGTTGGATAGTTCTATCTTGGCTATCAAGTGATTGTTGAATCGCCCCACCAGCTTGTAAACTTGAAATTAAAACGTATTCGCCTGCTTGTTGTATGGTATGCATTCCGAGGGAATGCATTTCTTTGTAGTCATGGTGAGGGTCTTCCCACACAATAACTTTTAAGGAGTTCTTGATCTAGCAAATCCCTGCTTTAAAAGTTTGATCTATGGTGGAAGAGCATTCTGTGTCAGAGACATGTTGTTTAATGTGGCTTGAATTACCTACTAATTGGGCGGGAAATCGGCGAATTTCAAACAGATCTTGGGTTAGTAGGGGAGATGGGGGCGCATTGATCGCCGGGGCAGTATGATCTTTTGGCTTTTACTCGTTCATTTTTGCCTTACTAGAAGTGAGGTTGCAATTTAATTAACCATTATGCTTCCCTAATTGATTATTCGTAATATTTTTTCATAAGGTTATCAGCGTCAAAAAAAATAAAGAAAATATTGTTTTTCGTCATAAAAAGTGATTTTTTTAAATCGTACTATAATTCAAATATATTTTTATTTAGATGTATGTATGGGTTAACAACAATTTTATTTTAAATTTGTAAGTGTTAGGTGAATAATATAATATATAATTTTTATTTGGCTGCTATTTATACAGTAGATATTGCTATCAATATGTTACCTATACCTATTGGGGTACATTGATCTTTGACTATGCGGGGCCCATAGAAGACGAAGTGCCCCATGTTTTTGTTTATAAGCAATACAGTTAAACGAATGGAATTGTATTTATAATTTAAAAAAAAACTCTATATAAACAAACAATAGCTTTTAGCATTTCATTTTTTAAATCTACTTATGTTATAAGCTAGTAATAATAATACTATTATTTTATAATATCAAAAGAATAATATTTAACATAATAATTAAAAAATATTTAAGATAATATTATTATGTTAAATATTAGCATTTATTAAAAACATATGTTTTTATTGATATATTTTTTTACAGATCTTAAAATGGTTAGAAATAGAATTAAAAAAACAAATAAAGTTGCTATACCAAGTGAAACAATGAAAGTAGCTGTTAATAAAGTTTTAGAAGGAACACAACTGAATGTTGTAGCACGTCAGTTTAACATAGATAGAATGACTTTAAAAAGATATTGTCGTAAAAAGAGGCTTAATCCAAATGAAGCTTTCAAGCCTAACTACAACAATAGACAAGTTTTTACAGCAGAAGATGAAAAAAGTTTATCAAGTTATTTACTAATTGCATCAAAAATGAACTATGGCCTTTCAACTAGGTCAACGCGATTATTGGCATATGAACTTGCTTTAAAAAACAATAAGATATGCCCATCATCATGGATCAAAAATAAAATTGCAGGCATTGATTGGTTGCAAGGTTTTATGAAAAGACAACCAGAGTTGTCTCTACGAACACCTGAAGCAACGAGCTTCGCTCGATCAACAGCTTTTAACAAACACACTGTAAGAGAGTTTTTTCAAAATCTTAAAACGGTAAGAAATCGATATAAATATAATCCTAACTGTATATATAATGTTGATGAAACTGGTTTAACAACCGTTCAAAAGCCGGTAAAGGTTTTAGCTGGTAGAGGAAGCAAACAAGTTGGAAGAATCACATCTGCAGAACGAGGAACATTGGTAACTGCATGTTGTGCCTCTAATGCTATTGGAAATTCCATTCCTCCATTATTTATTTTTCCTAGGGTAAAGTTTCATGATTACATGATTAAGGAAGGACCTCCTGGATGTGTGGGATTTGCAAATCCTTCTGGTTGGATGAACTCAGAAATTTTCATAGAATGGATTAAACATTTTGTTAAATATTCAAACTGTTCTCAGGAATCTCCAGTTTTGTTACTTCTCGACAGTCATGAAAGTCATATTTCTGTTAAAGGCTTGGAGCTTGCAATTCAACACGGAATTACAATGATAAGTTTTCCTCCCCATTGCAGCCATAAATTGCAGCCATTAGATAGAACTGTTTTTGGAGCATTGAAAAGGTTTTACAATTCTGCATGTGATAATTGGATGGTTTCAAACCCAAGACCAATGACCATTTATGATATTGTTTCAATAGTTCGAGAACCGTATACAAAAGCTTTCTCACCATCTAATATACAGACAGGATTTAGAGTAGCTGGCATTGAGCCATTCAATTCTGAAATTTTCAAAGATGACGAATATTTACCATAATCAGTTACAGATAGAGCTGCTCCAGATACAGTTACTATCACTCCTGTCAACAACATGGAATCTGAAATGATACCAGCACATGTTAATCACATAGAGTCTGAAATAACTATAGTAAATATTGAAACAAGTATTTTAAACAAAGTGTCAACAAGTGTTGCTTCTATAATCTCACCTGAGGTTTTAAAACCTTACCCAAAAGCATCTGCCAGAAAAAAAAAAGTTAAAAGTAGGCAGTTAAAAACAAGGATCTTGACTGATACTCCTGTCAGAAATGAAATTCGTTTGTCAAAAGAAAAGAAAATTTTGAAGCAAACCAAAAATCAACAAAAAGTCTCCACAAAAGATAAGAAAGAAACTAAGAATTACTTGCTTAGGAATAAAAAACAATGTAAACCAAAAGCTGCTTCACAACTTGACTTTCACAAATGATGAAATATTCTTAATCAAAATATTGTACTTTTAACAAGTTTTGTAAACTTAAAAGTTGTATTCTTATTTCAGTCTTTATATTTCAGTTCTTATAAATTTCAAGTTGTTGTAAAGTTTTAAACGTATATAAAGCGGGTAGCTTATAGCTGCTGTGATTTATACATTTTTTAATTAAAAATTAGACTAGTGGGTTTAACTGCTATATTTAAAAAATAATTAAAAAATTTAGATGTATTATATGTTATACAATATTACCCTTTGACTAAATTATTTACAAGATTTAGTTATAGAAGTGTTAAACGTTTAGATAATATTACGCATATAAGATCAATGTGCCCCAAGTCGGAGATCATAGTACCCCATAGTTTGGGGTACATTGATCTTTTGAGAGGGTTGTTTAAAAGTTAAAATTATTCATGTTTATCATTTTTTTAAATCAAAATATTTATATATTCCAAAAGCCAGATAGTTCTACATGTGTTTCGTAGTTAATAAGTTTTTACATCTCTTTCAGGTTCTGCGCAATTTTCAAAACACTGCTACGGCGATCAATCCGCCCCCATCTCCCCTATATTTGTCTTAAATATTTGGCAATTGTATTCCTCAGAAATTTTATTTTTCCATTGACCTTCTTCAATTTCAAAAATTAACGGTTGTTCAATATTTACGATTTCGGTTGGAGTGGGTAGATCGTCTTTTATTTTGTTGTTGCTGTTATACAATGCGTGAAAAATGTGTCTTACACTTTCGATCGGCGAATGTTCTCTTATCTTTATTAATTAAGTTTTAAGAATTTGATTATACACCATGGCAAGGCAAAGCTCATGTGGGACTCGTATTTCATTCTCTTTACGAGATCTCACATTAGAAACGAATATATTTTCATGATTACATGTTAAGGTTACTTTATAATGGGTACAAAGGTAGATAGGGAACTTAGAAACGGTTGGGGAGTGACGAAGCACCTCCGCTGTATAAGTTTTTAATTCGTAATCTTCTTTATTCATTTGATGTTCGCAGTTTTTTATTGTGGGGTATTCGTAAATTCCCATATGCGTGGTTTTAGCGCAGTCATATACCGGCCCAATGTCAATACATAGAATATGTAGAGCTTTTAATGTGAAAAACACGAATATTTGCGTTAGTAAATAATTAACACTTTATTTTCTTCGTCTATGAGAGATTTGGTTTAAAGTTGTTAATAAACAGTTTCGGGGTAAACTGTCTGCTGAGGTTCCAATATCTTTATGAGATACCTGGAGCTGTTCAAAATAAATTCGTACTAGTTCTGGACTGAGGTTATTTTCTGGCTCCCAAGTATTGTTTGTTTCGTCGTAATCTTTCCATTTTATGAGGAACTCTCTCTTCCCTCTTCGTGTTCTGTGGTTTCGTATTCCGTCCACTTGAAATATGTTATCTTCATTTGGTTCATGCCAATTCTTCTTTTCTGTATTTGTAGGGGGAACTAGGGATCTAGTTGTTTCCTCGTCTTTTTTATGGTTTTGGTTTTCAAATATTTCCGCATTGTTAGGCTCTTCGTTTAATGTTTGGGAATTCATTTGTGGGTTTTGAATACTTTCTTGTTCTGAGAGTTTCTGATCTGCTATGATATTCTTAATAGGTTCATGAAATTTCTTAAGTCTGTTTGAGTGAATGACTGTTGGTCCCTTACTTCCATCGATCTTTCGGATTTTAAAGTTAACTGCTGAAAGCTTTTCTAAGATTATATACGGTCCTCGCCACTGTTTCTGTAATTTAGGAGATAGTCCCTTTTTTTTTCTTTATTGTGAACCCATACCTTATCACCTTTTTGGAATGTGGTTTCTTTTGTCGATCTATCATAATAAAACTTAGTTTGTAATTGTGCTTTTTGTAGATTTGTTCGTGGGATTTCATGGGCTATATGAATTCTTGTTGTTAGTAGGTTTCTGAATTCTGTTATCGTGCGGGGAACGTCTTTTTGAGTATATAATGTAATATCGGGTGGTAGTCTAGGTTCTCTCCCGAATTGTAGAAAATAGGGGGACTCTCCACGCGAGCTGTTAATATAAGTTCTATAGGCAAATAAAGCGGCATTGATGTGTAGGTCCCAGTCTTTTTGGTGGTCGCTAACGTACATTGAAAGTGTTTTTACTAAAGTTCCATTGAATCTTTCCACCATTCCGTCACATTCGGGGTGGTACGGAGTTGTGTTTGTTTTCTTAGTATTTATCATAGTTCACTAATCAATTTTGAGAGGAAATTGGTACCTCTATCTGTTAAGAATGTTCGTGGAGCTCCATATCTCAGGACTATATTATCTAGTAACAATTGCGCTATAATAACAGCGTCAGTAGTAGCTGTTGCGAAAGCTTCTGGCCAGGCTGTCAATCTATCTTGGAAAACAACTATATACTTGTTTCCGGAAATAGTAACTGGAAATGGTCCTATAACATCACAAGCGACTTGATCCCAAGGTTCTCCTACTGGTATGGGTTGCAGAGGGGCTTTATATTGAGGAGTTCTTCCTTTCCTTTTAAAGCATTCTGTACAGCTTTGAATCCATTTTTCTGTCTCTGAATACATTAGTGGCCAAAAATATCTTTTCTTCAGTTTGTCAATCGTTTTGACTAAACCAAAATGTCCTAATATCGCGTGATCATGAGCCCAGAATAAAATGTCGTTTCTGAATTTCGGTGGTATTACTGTTTATAAATCCCTTCAGTAGATTTCTTGCTTGGTTCATATATGTGATCATGAGTATATCATGTTCGTCGAGTAAATATTGGTTGATGTCAACTAATAGTCGCGCCGCTTCTTTTTTGTTGTCAGGGATAATCTTTTGTTTTAAGTAATTTATCTTGTGCAATAATTCGAGGTCTAATCTTTGTTGGCGTTTAACTTCCTCTTTTTCTGATGTTATTTCATTTTTTATTATAAATTGTTTTGTTCCTCCGATTAAATCTTCTTTAACTATAGATTCCATTTGTCTGACGTCATTAGGGAGTTTATCATGTGATATGGGATTGACATCCAATTCTTCCCTCGCTGAGTTATGCTTATTGAAAGAAAATAAGAATAGGTCACTATTTTCTGATTGATTAGCGTCGAAGTATTTGCGTCGAGACAGGGCGTCAGCGTTGTTGTTTAATTTACTAAGTTTATATTCAATATCATAGTCGTACGCTTGTAAGAGTAAGGCCCACCTCGTTACTTTTCCTGTAGGTTCTTTTGTGTTCAAAATGTAATTTAGCGGTTTATGGTCGGTGACAATGGTGAACCTGTTGTTGTGAAGATATGGATGACACTTCTTTACTGCAACCACTATTGCTAGCGCTTCCCTCTCTGTTACAGATGTCTTCTGTTCTCTTGCAGAAAATTGTCTTCCTCCATAAAGTACAGGGCGTTCAATTCCATGGAGTCTTTGGCTGAGTGTAAACCCTAAACCTGTGGCACTTGCATCCGTAGTTAGGATAAACCTCTGTGTAAAATCTGGATATGCCAGGAGAGGTTTCTCAACAAGTTTCTGTTTTAGTGTGTTAAACGCTTCTTGACAATGGTTATCCCAGTTAAATTTGGCACCTACTCTGGTTAGGTTATATAGAGGGGCGGCTATCTTGCTAAAGTTGTGAATAAATCTTCTATAATAGCTTACTAAACCTAAAAAGGATCGTGTTTCTTTAGCATTCGATGGTCTGGGGTAGTCTTGTACTGCTGATAGATTTTCGTTGTTAGATTGTATGCCATCTCTATTTACTATGTGGCCTAGAAATGCAGTCAATTCTTTTGCAAAGTTGCATTTACTAGCTTTTAATTTTAGATTTGCTCCTTGTAGTTTCTTAAAAATTATTTCCATATGTTCCAGATGTTTCTCAAAACTAGGAGAAAATATGATGATATCGTCAATGTAAATAAGACAAAATTTCCAGATTCTTCTTGAAGGATGTGTTCCATTTGTCTTTGGAAAGTACTCGGTGCGTTGCACAATCCAAACGGCATAACATTACATTCATATAGGCCGCGATCTGAAATAAAAGCCGTTTTTTCTTTAGAGGCTTCTTCCATTTCTATTTGCCAGTATCCACTCATTAAATCTAAAGTAGTAAAGAATTGTGCTCCATTTAGACTGTCTAAAATGTCATCAATCCTTGGAAGGGGGTAAGAATCCTTTATGGTTACGGAGTTAACATCTCTAAAGTCAATACACAGCCGAACTTCTCTATTTGGTTTTGGCACAATGATGACGGGGGCTGCCCACGGGCTGACGGACTTCCTAATGACATTAGAATTAATCATTTTATCTATTTCTTTATCGATTTCTTGCCGCTGTTTTGGGGATACTCTGTAGGCTCTTTTTCGAATGGATGTAGTGCGTCCAGTATTTATTACATGCTTTATTAGGTGAGTACATCCTAATATATTTTTTGAATTTGCAAGTATATCACAGTGCCTTTCTACTAGTTCCGAAATATTTCTGAATTGTTCTTCAGTTAAGTTTAAATGACCTGACCTGTGCAGTTCTACGGAATTATTGTCATGTAAGATAACATTAATAAAATGATGTGGGTTTTTCTCTTCTATATTATGTTCATCTGAAGACACACTATATATTTTACCTAAAACTGTATCGGTTTCTAATTCAAAAGATTCGTTGGTGGGGTTTGAGACCATTGCAGTTACGGCTCTGTTGTCTCCCGATAAGAGTGTGGGTTGCAACACTAGGTTTTCTTTTAAGAGTAGTTCTTTATTTGGCTCAAAGTAGTAATCATTATTCGTTGGAAAGTCATATGGGACGTTTAGGATTGTTGTTGAAAGGGGTTGCAATCTTTTCCTTTTGGTTGTAACGATCTAGTTATATTCGTCCGTTTCTTCTTCACTACTGAGCTGATCTGTTTTATTCGAGCTTATGTTTTGTTCTAGTGTTAAATTTTTGTTTTTAAAATCAATCACCCCGTTATATTCGGTGAGAAAATCTTTTCCTAAGATTACATCATAGTTTAAATTGTCTAACATATGATTTAAATGGGTAAACTCTCTGTCGTATGTCAAAATCAAGCGTCAGCATTCTTCGTATTAATAGTGCATCTCCGTTGGCGAATGTGACTTGTTGCAGGTCACTTGGGTGTAACGCGCGACATTTCTTCTTGTTTGAAGTGAGTATTGTGGAATAAAAATTGTAGCTTGTGGCCGTTATTGCAGCGCCAGTGTCCACTAGTAACATCTTCCACTGATCGTCTACTTTTCCCCATATGCTAAAATTAGATGGCTGGGGTATGTCTTGGTTGTCTTGTACCTGATTGATAATTTGCTTTGATGCTGGACCTTCAGAGAATTCTATGGGAATGAGGGGTTTGTCTATCACACTCTTGACTGGAATAGGAATAGTTGGGGATTCATAAGTTTGGTTTATTTGAACATTTCCTTCTATTTGTATAGTAGTTGGTGAAGGCTCACTATTATTGCAATTTAAGACATAATTAAATAGACACCCTAATTGGTGTCTATTTGTAACCATTTGTGAATCTTTTTTATCATTTTCAGGAAGGCTAATTAGGTTAGTTTTATTCTCTAGAAGTCCTTGGATTGGGTTTGAGATTTTTATCGGAATATCGTTAGTTAACTCGCAATCGTTATCGTGGACAGTTATAGAAACGACTTGTGAGTTTGGTATTGGGTTAGCATTCTTTTCTCTCATGGTAAATGTGCTATCAGGGCAGCTAAAATTCATAGGTTTGTTAGGACTTATGATGTTTTGACCATCTAAATTTATATCACATGAAGCGTTTTGGTTGAACTTTAATTCTAAGACTTTTAAAGGTGGGTGGTGTCTGGGATTTTCGTTAAACTGCTGGGGTTTTGTTTGGGATCTGTCAATGTTGTTATTTGGGTTCTGGTCATATCTTCTACCATTATACCGTCTGTCATCATACTGCCAATTATTTTCCGCTAGGTGGTTCCGTGGGTTTCTATCGTAGTTTTTTTAACGTGTGGACCATTTGGAGTTATAGTTATTTTCGCTGTTTCTCCTAGAATGCCCATGGTTAGAAAATTCACGCGGTGGGTTATTGGATAGAGGAATCCGGGGATCACGGAAAACTTGGTCGCACTATCTGGCTATATGACCAACATTGTGACACTTGTAGCAGGTGGATTGGTTTTGTGGTTGTGAGTAGTGGTTTTGTGGAATTGCCTGGTTTTCAGTTTGTTGTTTTGAGAGCCGTAATTTTAATTGTTTTAGTTCTTGTCTTAATCTAGCGACTTCTCTGGTTGCACCTTCAGGGGTGGCTAAGTTGGCAAGTGTCGTATTGTATGCGTTTAGTGGGGGTGTATCATTTTCCGCAAAAGTTACCGTGTTTGTTTTTGAGGGTTTAGTTTGTAGTTTGTTCATCGCTTTCACTATAGTTGCAACTATTCTCTCATCATCGTCGCTGATAACGGAATTGTTGACTCGTGCTATCCTAACTGCCTTCGTGTAGGTTGCTGGTTGACTTAAGAGGAGTCTCTGTTTAAGGTTAGGATTCACGCCTTGTATAAATAGATCTAGTTTAGTCTCTTCACTAACGTTTAATTCTTGGCACAATTTCTCGAGATTGGCTATAAACTTCTCTAGACCGCTATGTTCTTCTTTAAGGCTGTATAGCTGCGTCTCCTTTATCCACACACGCTCTGTGGGTTTTCACTCATTTTGAAAAGCCTGTATGAGTGAGTCAATATGCTGTTTGTTTTTTTCTGGTAGGGACTCGTAGTATGTGGAAGCGGACTGGTTCAGGCACAGGGGAAATGCGCAAAGTTGATCGTGGCTATTCCAGTTATTAAAGGTGACTACTCTTTTAAACTGAAGAAGGAATTCTTTGACGTCTTTTTCGGGGCTTCCATTAAATTTCGGGAGGTTGGATCTATCTACTGAGGGTCTCACGGAGAGTGTCAACTTTTCAAGCAGAGCTGTCAAAAGAGTATCATCATTGCGTTTCTCTAGGGTATTCTTTATTACTTGTCTGTCAATTGTTTCCGTAAGCCTTTCTAAAATTCTTTCTAACCGTCTGTTGTTTAAATCGTCGCTTCCCATAGAGTCTCTATCATAGTTGTCTTGTAGGGGTATTTGTACTTCGGGGGTATTAACATTTATAGAAGCAGGTGTGGTAGAGAAAAATATTGGCACTGAGCTGGGATTGTGGTGATTCATGTTAATTGTATTTAAATCTCTTCTTATAAATTTCTTCTTTTAAATTTCTTCTTTTAAATTTCTTCTTTTAAATTTCTAATAAATATTTTCTCTTTTTTTTTTTTATAATTTCCTTCTTATAAATTTTCTTGTTTCAATTTCACCTTAATTATTTCTTGTAAAATTTCTCGTTTCAATTTTATTCATAAAAATTTCCTCGTTTAAATTCCTTCTTATAAATTTTATCGTTTAAATTTCTTCCTATAAATTTCTTCTATAAACTTCTTCTTATAAATTACTTCTATAAATTTCTTCTTTTAAATATATATATATATATTTTTTTGAACACCTGAATGCAGCAAAGTTCTCTCTAATTATGCAGAAGAAGAGAGACAAATTTAATCACGGTGGGACCTCCAATGTGAGGCGGGTATTTTTTATATTTATCGATTCTATATTTGTGTATAAATGTGAAACGGGGTTTTCTTTTACGAGGAATGGGGTTTAATGCTTTGTATTTTAGGAGGATAGGGTGTATAGATGTATGGATGCCTCTTGGTTCGGTGTAATTGTAGCACTCTGACTTGTATTATAATACGCGCGTACTTTTCTTGGCGCGCGATATAGTTCTTCCCTATTTTCTTTATGAATAACAAATCTTTTTCGTTATCAACAAATAATATATTCTCCACTTTACACTATATAAAAAAAACTGTTTCTTACTAATTCTTCTGTTCCTTCTTTTGTCGTTTATCATTTAACCAACTATAAATTTCCCTACCCTAAATGCCCATCCATATATCCCTTATGACTATAACTTGTCTTCCCCACTTTCAGCAATTTTCGTAACTTTCTCAAAACCTTCTCGTAACCTATCTCTTAGGTTCTTTCTCCTCTTCTCTCCTCTTCTCTCCTTTTTTCTCCACTTTTTCTCCCCCTTTTTTCCAACTCTTTTTTTCTTCGGGTTTCTCGTTTTTCTATTTGTTGCTTCGTTTTTGGGCGTTGGTGTCTTTTCATTTTCGTTAGATAGCGTGTAAAATATTAATGGTTGATTTTGGGTGTTTTGATTGTTATGAATAGCATCTTGGTTAATTAGATTTAGCTTCCTCACAAAGTTTATTATTATTTTAACAGAAACATTTTTTAAAAGATCAGCAAGTTTAAATATCAACTTTAAGAAAGCATTTGCTTTGTAATTAAAAAGATTACGTTAGCTGGCAAAACAACTCTAGTCAAAAATAACATGTCTTCGAATATATGTTCTGGATTTAGCCAATCAGAAATCGACAACAATCAACTATCTCATAGCACCATTGTTCCTGATTCTTTGCATACAGATGGGTACTTCTTTGAGCGAGAATCGTTTGAAGTTGAAAAGGATTCTGATTTGGAGTTCTAGTTCTGCGATATTAAAAATCCATGCTGGAAAAGTAACATCAAGTTTAGCTCAGTTGAGCTCAACTTGAAACAACAAATTGACAAAGCGGAAACTGAGAAAACCTCTGTCACTGGGGAGACAATCAAGTATCCCGTTGCTGAGGCGGAAGACTTTGGGCATCTTGGTAATCCAGATTATGTTGTTACAGAATGGAACGAGTCTTTTCAGCAGAACATTGTTGTCGTCAGAAATGTTTGCTGGCTACGCTTCATCAAAAGATTTCCGTTATGCTCGAAAGGACGTTACTGCGTTAGACTTCACATGTATTTTGGAGCTGATTCAAACTGACCTCAAACTTCCGATGACCACAGGACACATGTAAGAATTAAAAAGGTCGTGGAAGCTGGCGCAACAACTCTGACCGAAGAGAACATGTCTTCGAACATATGGGATGCAGTTATCCAATCCTATTTTGACAATAGTCAACTAGCTCATAACACCATTGTTCCTGATTCTTTGCATACAGGATGGTACTTCTTTGAGCTAGAATTGTTTGAAGTTGAAGAAGATTCTGATTTGGAGTTCGAGTTCTGCGACATTGAAAATCTATACTGGAAAAGTAACATCAAGTTTAACTCAGTTGAGCTCATGAAGTAGCAAATTGACAAAGTGGAAACTGACATGACATCTGTCACTGGGGGGTTTGATAATTAAATCCTTTTTTAAAATTGATAAAATATTATTGCGATCTCTGAATGATTTTGTATTAAATGGCGCTTCATTAAACTAGTTTCATTTCCGGACAAAAGCGCAGAAAAGACAGCTAAATGTTATGTTTAGGATTTAAGGATGAAGAAAAAGGTTAAGGTTTGGGGTGAGGTTAGGGCTTAGAAGCTTTTTTTACTCTTTAGAAAGAGTGGGTTACTTGTTTTTGTTACAATTTTCATCGGACCACAAACGAAAGAACAAAAAAGCGCGTTGAAGTTGCATCAGTTTCTCGAAACTGGTTTTTAGTCTAGCACGCGTAGTCATCCATCACCTACGATCTTGAACCTCTTAAAAGAAGTGAATAGAGAGGGATCTGTTTACTTTCCGTAAACAAGTTGTGCTTAATTTGGAGCCGTAGATTTGTGGTCTCCGCTATTGTAGAGTCTCTAACTTGAACATGACAGCCAAAAAGCGTTTAAAGTTTTGATAGCTGAGGTATTCTTCTCTAACTTGAACAAAAAGTTGGTCAAAAAAAAAGTGACTGCAAGGGATATATGATCATTTGAAAAATTGAGAAAACCCTATCGATATTTTATTACCTAATTAAATAAAAAATTTGATAATTAAACAAACTTATACATTAACTACAGAGCATTTACTTTTTTTTTCACTTTTATACAAAAGATCATTTGAAATTTATATAAAGCATATCCCTAGAGTCCTCATCTGAAACTTCACCTTTCTAAATTTCCGGCTATAAAAAAATATTTTTTTTGACATACCACTCTTTCGAAAAAATCTTTTAGTATTTGCTAACTTTATTCATTAAATCAACACAAAATCTCTTTTTCTAATGGATTTCTCATTCATATAATTATTTTGTTAACAACGTCTATAATCATCAAACTTTTTATCACACATTGAATAAAAAACATCCAATTGAAACAGATATAAAAATCACATAAATATATAATATCACTTATAATTTACAATAAATTGGCATTTTAAAAAACGATTATCTAAAATAGTTCACAAGTTCGATTATCCATTTTACTTTGTTTCAAATTTTTTAAACAGTTTGCTATATTAGTTTTTGTAGCTTCATTATATTTTCCCATATTCATCAAACAGAGTGCTATATCATTTTTTGAAGACAATGTTGATGGATGATCAATACCTAATGTATCAGTTTGTATTTTATCAACATGATAATAAATTTCTAAAGCTTCATTACATTTTCCAATATTTATTAAACAGAGTGCAATATTATTTTTTGTAGCCAATAATGATGGATGAATAATTCCTAAATTATCAGTTTGCAATTTGTCAACTTGATGATAAATTTCTAAAGCTTCTTTGTTTTTTCCCATATTCATCAAACAGAGTGCAATACTATTTTTTGTAGCCAAACATGATGGATGATTGAAATCTAATGTATCCGTTTGTATTTTATCAACTTGATAATAAGTTTCTAAAGATTCATTATACTTTCCCATCTTCATCAAACAGAGTGCTATATTACTTTTTGTAGCCAAAGATGATGAATGATTGAAATCTAAAATATCAGTTTGCATTTTATCAACTTGATAATAAATTTCTAAAGCTTCATTATATTTTCCAATATTCATTAAACAGAGTGCTTTATTAATTTTTGTAGCCACTAATGATGGATGATCGATTCCTAAAACATCGGTTTGTATTCTATCAATTTGATAATAAATTTCTAAAGCTTCATTGTTTTTTCCCATATTCATCAAACAGAGTGCCATTTTATTTTTTGTATCCAAAGATGATGAATGATTTAAATCTAAATTATCAGTTTGTTGTTTATCAACTTGAGAATAAATTTTTAAAGCTTCATTATATTTTCCCATGTTCATCAAGCAGATTGCTATACTATTTTTTGAAGCCAAGGATTTTGGATGATTGATACCTAAAGCATCAGTTTGCTTTTTATCAACTTGATAACAAATTTCTAAAGCTTTATTATAGTTTCCCAAATTAAACAAGCAGTTTGCTATACTGGTTTTTGTATCCAATGATATGGGATGATTGAAATTAAAAATATCAGTATACATTTTATCAACGTGATAATAAATTTTTAAGGCTTCATTAAATTTCCCCATATTCATTAAACAGAGAGCTATATTACTTTTTGTAGCCAATAATGATGGATGATTGAAATCTAAAGTATCAGTTTGCATTTTATCAATTTCATATAAAATTTCTAAAGTTTCCTTATATTTTCCTATATTAATCAAACAGAGTACTATATAACTTTTTGTAGCCAATGATGTTGGATGATTGAAGTCTAAAATATCAGTTTGCAATTTATCAACTTGATAATAAATTTCTAATGCTTCATTATATTTTTCCATTTTCATCAAACAAAGTGCTTTATTAAATTTTACAGCCAATAATGATGGATGATTTAAATCTAAAATATCAGTTTGAATTTTATCAACTTGATAATAAATTTCTAAAGCTTCCTTGTTTTTTCCTATATTCATCAAACAGTGTGCTATATTACATTTTATAGCCAATAATGTTGGATGATTGAAGTCTAAAATATCAGTTTGCATTTTATCAATTTGATAATAAATTTCTAAAGCTTCTTTATCTTTTCCCATTCTTATCAAACAGAATGTTATATTAAATTTTGTATCCAATGATGATGGATGATTGAAATCTAAAATATCAGTTTGTATTTTATCCACTTGAAATAAAATTTCTAAAGCGTCTTTGTTTTTTCCCATCTTCATCAAACAGAGTGCTATATTACTTTTTGTAGACAATAAAGATGGATTATTGATATCTAAAATATCCGTTTGTATTTTATCAACTTTATAATAAATTTCTAAAGCTTCATTATAGTTTCCAATTTCACTCAAACAGGCTGCTATATTGTTTTTTGTATCTAAAGTTATTTGATTTTCATCTCCATAGGTTTTTGTGTTATAGTTTTGAATTGCATCAAGTATGTTTATAGCATCTTGGAAAAAACCTTTGTTTGATAAAAAACGTCGAATACTACAACTCTGTTGATGAAACACTTCACACATTTTTGACTTGTTAATACGAAACACATGGATGAAATGGTTATAAATGTACTTCCCATCGTAAACGTGTTCATTTACGTCTTCCAACTGCAATCTTAGAAAATCGAGTATGCTTTTGTTGCATATTTCGGTTATTTGTTTGTTTTTTTGATAATATTTACATGCCAACTGCGTCATTTCGTGCATTTCATACCTGCCAGTATTATCTTCGTCGCAATCAAGCAACGAATAACTCACCAATAAGTTTATTACTTGATTTGTCAAAAGTTCTTCATTTACTTGCAAGTGTTTTGAAATGCCTAGAATTAATGTTTTTGCAATATGTTGACCGTCGCAATACGATAAAAGGTTCAAAAGTTCTAGTGATTTTTTATTCAATGTTTCTATTTTTTGTAACACTAAGTTAATTGATGTCATTGCAGACTTTATTTCCGCTTCGGTAGGGATAACTTCCTCTAGCGTTTCAATAGGATTCGATCGAAAAAGATCTAAATATTCCTGCAAAGAAACGCTGTTGTTGTTTATATAGAGAATTGCTTGATTAATGGCGAGTGGATGATATCCAAGCAATTCGGCTATTTCTTTTAGCTTTTCGTCATTGTCTGTAAATATTTGGTTAATATTTCTTTTTATGAAGAGAAACGCATCTTGAGGCGAGAAATGATTAATTTGCACTTGATTGACATCCGCAGACCATGATTTCCATTGCGATGTTATCAAAGTAAATGCGTTTTTTTTGTTTGAGACATATTTTTCAAAGATCTTAACACTTTCATCATCCACGTTGTCAAAGATGTATAACGTTTTTTCTCTTTCAAAATAGCGATGTAATTTTCTAGACACTATTTCAATATCGAACGGATCGCCTTGAGAATCTGTTACGCTTAACCCTAATTGGTGACAGAGATTAGTCATAGAAACTTGTATTTTGTCAAATATTGCATCCATCCACACAACACTTTCAAAATGATCGTTGAAAATTTTAGCGTACTTTCTAGCAACCTGAGTCTTTCCTACTCCAGACATTCCAGTTAAAACCGTGATTGATTTTATCAAATCATTTGCTTT
Source organism: Hydra viridissima (assembly GCF_058129835.1). Classification (NCBI taxonomy): domain Eukaryota; kingdom Metazoa; phylum Cnidaria; class Hydrozoa; order Anthoathecata; family Hydridae; genus Hydra; species Hydra viridissima. Next base: position 17,792,735 of record NW_028324309.1, read on the forward strand.
GCAAAAGTGTTGTTGAATTTGATGAAGCTCATCGTCACGTGAAAAGAAGGCTTTTGTGGGTGGTAGGAGATCAAATGTTGAGTGTCGTAGTTTTAACTCTAAAATACAAAAACGTTTTGTTTTTAACCACGCGATGATTTTCTTGAGGAATGTTTAGAAATTAATTTTGAACGGTCGGCAATGTCATATTACTTAAATAATAAAAATTTACTGAGAAAACGTGCAATGCACGAGGGCGGCCATAATTTTATATGTATATATATATATATATATATATATATATATATATATATATATATATATATATATATATATATATATATATATATATATATATATATATATATAAAATCAGGTACAGCCGTAGAATTTTGCACGAAGGCGGCATAAAAAATACCAACCTCAAAATACCTACTTCGTTCGCATTTACTGACCATATCCATTCGGTTGCAAAAATGCAATCCACTTTTCTTTTCTCGCCGTCTTTTTGATCAAATATCCTTACGCGTTTAGTTCTGTATTTTCATATTTGTTCTCGCGTAGTTTTAAATTCTTCTTTTACATTATAGATTGCTGAGTCATCAACCGAAAGATATCGAGCAAAGTTGTGCTCTTTTAGTTGATGACTAAGCAATTAATCATATCAGCAAATCAGCAAGCCTTTTGCAAATGAGCAAGTACTGGAAAGTTTCGTATTTCAAGGGTACGTTTTTATAAATCTAGTTCTAAAATTTTCTTAAGAGTTTCTTAAATATCAAAAGAGAGAAAAAGTAATTAGAATGTAATTTTAAAACATGCTATCAAGTAAGATAAAATGTTTTACATTCAACTAAAATTATTTAATTTTCATCAATATCGTTCAGTGTAATATGATCCTCAGGTTTGTCTCTGAACAGAACACAAATTAGGAAATATAGCTCTTAATAAAATAAATTTCTTATCAAAAAGTAACTTAGTGCTAATGGTTTCTCAAGATTTTGGAACTTCATGTACTAGTTTCTTATAAATAAGTTTTTTACAAAAATAAACGTGTAATTACATGTTGTTGAAAATTTTCAACTAAGACAGTTCTTTTTAAATTCAAAAGTCTGTCTCAATAAAAATGTGAAACATTAAAAATGTATAATTACCCTTAATATCATCGAACTCGTTTTCCTTGACAACTTCATCTTTTAAAGTCGTCCTACGAAAAAGAAATCTGTTAGTGGAAACGATAAATTTCACGAAAACGCTCCTAAATACATCAGTTAACAGTTAGGATATAGTTACTATATTCATTTTTAATAACCGAGTGTAAGGAAACCAATGCTGCGTCAAAACAAATAAGCGGAGTTGTAGAAGTCAAATAAATCTTTTGATATAATTAAATCAGACATTTCAGAAGCTCAATTAGTCACTGAACACAAGCTCTTGGGAAATGGAACATAACTGATATCCCATTGAAGCTCCTTTTGATGAAATACATTTTTCCATATCCACAAATAAATTATTCAATTGACTGATAATTGTGGCTTAACAGGTGAAAAAGATGCCACTGATCTTTCCTAAAGAAGCTTTCTTAAAAGAAACTTTAGTAGTTCTGAATAATGCAGCAGTGCCTGCATGATTAATATCTGCTTAAATTAAGACTTGTGGCATTATTTGGAATTAATAATTAACAAAGAAGTAAGATAAAGATAAGTTTAGAAGTCTGATTTGCACTTAGAAGCTCAATTTAAAGCCGTTTTTAAGTATAGTTATAACGGTTTAAAATGTGAGAGGTTTTTCAAAAACGGCACATTTTCGAATGATTTAATCAATACGAACTAAGTCTATTTGGATAGACTTACAAAAATGATAACTTAAACTTTTATAAACCTTCTAATATTTTGACAACCTCGTCCTCGATAAATGAACATCTACTTCCCATTTGCATTTATTTGTAACGTTTAAAAACTCATATGTCATCAACTCATTCGTGCGCTATATAAAAAAGTAAAACTAAAAACAACTTTGTTTGATGTCAAAAACGCGTTTAATGCAGACTGTTAAACTTTTAATTCTGCGTTGTAGAGCTTCTGGGAAAAGCGTGAAAAAAGGATTGCCAAGATTGGCATAAAATATAATTAGTTGTATTTTTAATTCATCGTATATGATCTGGTTATGAATAATTCTTATTAGAAACTCTAATGAAGGAAGTATTAATTGATCTTTTGAGCAAAATTAAAGACAAACTGCAAAATTTAAAGAAAATGCAATTTATAAAGTTAAAACTATTGCTTGATTGAAACTCATAGCTAACAATAGCTATGATCCTGAGCTGTAAAATGTGGCTAGTGTAATACCAACTGAGCTCACCTATGGTATCGATGATGCAAAGATTGTCTTGCTTTACACCTTTGCTTGTTGAGCCAACAAGCTATAACAAATACTTTTCCAAGACATGAAAATCTCCAGCGCTTTTTCTCTTTGTTTTGCTTGTTTTCAATCTTTTCCGACTTTTTCCAGGGGTTTAAGTGTAAAAAAATATTTCTAGTTTTGAGTGTATTGCTTATTTAGAAATCATTCTATTATAGGTTCATATTATTACGGAAGTAACTACAGCGCAAGCGTTAATTTGTGTTTTTGTTGTCTTTACCTATATTGGGCTTAATTTTTTTTGCTAAAATAGAAATTTTGGAAACTTGCTTTTCTATGTTTGTTGTTGGAACTTGATGCTTTATCATGTTTGCTTTAAAGATAACCCTAAATATTCTTTGCTGACATATTTTCCTTTTTTCAGTTGTAAAACTCGCGAGGAGAATGAGCACAAATTATTGTTCTGATTCTCTAATCGAAAAGGAATTGCGGAGGTTTATGGGAATGCTATTACGCAATCAGATGAGTAGAGTGATAGAACATAATCGTTATTGAACAGATTTTGCGGCCTATTTTATAAAATTAAAGAAGCTTTCTCTGAAATTGTCATTAGGTTTCTGGTATTAATTTTCTCATGCTTAATTTCTTATACTCAGTTGCAAAATTTGTTTTTATTTAAGAACTCTCTCTTCATTCTGCCTTATTTATTCACTATTACAAAATCTTTTTTTTTTCTTCCATTTTTACCGGCTTTTTCTAACTATGAAACTTAAACCGTTAAGAAACCAGGTAACAAGTGAACAAAAAAAAACCAGGTGACAAGTGACACAAGTACAACAAAAAAAGATGATGCACCTGTTCATTTCGTACTCAAGTGTCTCCATTTTATTTTACTGAAAATATTCTTTTCTGCGATTTTTATGAAAACAGCTTGTTAATTGATAAAACCAGTGTTTCTTTCAATAGTGTTTCTTGAACTTGTTTAAACCAGCACGTTAAAGATTTTAAAATTGAAGCTTTAACCTCAACTCTAAATAGAAAAAACTGAACTATGTAACGGCAAACCATCGAAATCAAAAAAAAATAACAAAAGCCCTCAAAAAATCAATAAAAAGTTTGGATTGGTTTTGTAGAATGAAAAATTACCAAACGAGTTCTGCCATGAATATGATGATCTGCGAAATGAATTAGAGATATGTGATCGTGTTCAGATGTTGAACTTTCACTTTCAAATGTTTCGAGTAAATAAATTTATATTTATTGGGATTAAACTCAATTTTTATTTGTTTTTAAATTTGTCTTTTCATGCTATTTTACATGTGCCGAAACATAATTGCATCTAAATATTTGAATTACCATTCGTTTATGCAAACAATTTGTTTTCATCACATCGCTTTTCATTTCAAACATTTGTTTTCATGGATTGTTGCAGGTCTTTTATCAAGCGATAAAATTGAATCTTCACATTTACAAAATTGCGGTAAAACTTTGACAGAAATTTTGTACACGTGAAAACATCACAACTTCCCGAATTTATTGGGGTTCAAAGATATATAGAGCTTCTAATATTTTTGATATTTTTATCTTGCGCGTCTTTTCAGTGTCCTCTGTAATTGATAAATAAAAACATCTATTTTTATAGCCACATATCTAAATAAAAATTCTATTTTTAATGCCACAGAAGACTCTAAGAAAACTTACGTTTAATACAACGTGATGCCTAGAAACAAAATCCTTAAACCGTTAACAGTATAATTATTCTTCAATCAAAATATAACTAAAATGGTATAAAAATATTCTCTTATCACAATTGGATTCACGGCCAAAGTGTCTTTCTAGGTTTGAAATATTTTCAATTTAAATTCTTTTTTTTTTTTTGAAAAATGTGCTTTAAGTTCTATACCTTTTCTTTCAAAATCTTTTCTCTTTTACCCATAATTTTTTAAAACACTCTCAAATAATCAACTATCAGCACTTCCATAAAATCTTCCGAAAAATGTTTTCCTTTTAGTTTTCTCTAAAAACCACCAAACATTTCTCAAAAAATCATCTTCATTTTCTATTAAAATCTTCCCATAAATTTTCTTTTAGTTTCTCCCAAAGTTCTGGAAGATTTACTCAACCGTAATTTTTCTGTGGCTGTAGATACTTCTTAAATAAGGTCTTGTTCTAGCATAGACAAATGATTTTATCTTCGAGTTTGTTTAGCGTTTTTGTGTCAACATCTAAGTTATGGATTTCTAAAACAGATTTTACAGGTTATCTCCCTGATTTGCTTTTGCCTCTGGTCTAAACTTCCTTAAAAAAATCATAAAATAGTTACAGAATATTCGCGAACCTTACTAATGGAACTATAATTGTTTTATCAGTTGAGACAATTGAATTTCTTGTCATTTTTTAAAAAACGGTTCTAAATTTTAATGGTGTGACTGATTTATTATTCATGCTATTTTGCATGTGCCCAACCTGGTGTTTGGTTGTGTCGTACTTTTCTTAAATCAAATACGTTATATGTTTAAATATAGTAAAACTTAAAGATTATGTTTATAATTTCTTTCGTTTTCGTTTTTAATATAAATTGATTTATATTAGCTGCCAGTAAAAAAAACTTAGGCACAACAACTTGGCATAAAGTAGTCTATTGGTTTTTTGAACTAGAATTGCAACAAATTTGTATGATTCAGATTCACAATGAGCTACAAAGATCTTCTAAAAATTTTTTGAATGACATGCAAGTTTGGGATCACTGCATTGATTGTGACCTTGTTATCAGCACTATGTTTTTCTGACAAATTTCTCAAAGAGTTTTTCTCTGAAGGTTGGCAATTACTTAATTTTGTCTCTGATTAGGATCCCTCTCACTAAGGTTTAAATTCCCTCAGTAATCTTAAAGTCATTTTCAAAATCGATTGAAGTTTATATGAAGTTTAAATTTGTTAATATCAACTTTAATTAAGTTGAAAAAAAAAATCAAAATAACTTAAAACGGCTCTTTTGCTAGAATTACCTCACAAAAATGAAATGAGAACTGGATTTTCGACTGAAACATTGCAAAAACGATGATTTTGGCTCAAATTTTATTTCATGTTTTAGACCTACTATAAAAAGGCGACCGAAGTAATTCAACCGAATTTTAAAGATGTTCAAAAAGAGGTCTACAGATGCTCAATTAGAAAGTTTGAAAGCAAAATTTTTTTGTCAAAGAAGATAAAAAAGTGAATAGGAGGTTTTCTAATAAATTTCAAAAATGAAGAGAAAACAATAAATCTTGTGTCAAGTTAACTCGATCCCTTGACAAACATTTCGAACAGAAATGATTTTGGTAAGAAAGCTTGAATCAAAACAATCTCAAGTCAAAGTTGAACATTAGGAGTTTGGAACATCATAGAACGGAACACAATTTGATTAGAACATTTAAAGTTCGAGTTAGTTTTGAACTTCTTTGAAATTCGGTCGAATCTGTACAGCCGTTCATGGTTCATCTTAGAAAACGTATTATAAAAATGTTTGAAAAATAGTTAAAAAAATTTGACAATTCAACTTACTGTTGCCCTGATTATAGGAAAATAGCGGCAATCTTGCTACCTCGGGTGTATATTAAAGTTAAAAGTATTTAAGAGTTTATTACACAAAATACTTGATATACTAGCAATGATTTTTTTTTCTTAACCTTTAATTTTAAAAGGATTAAATTTGGTATAAAGCTTTCAGCCAATTGACTAGAAAGTCAAATGCTAATGAAAAAAACATTTTCCAAAAGTGAACCATCCCAGTGATGAATATTGGTGGAGTAATCATATATTCAGTTGCCTTTACAAAATCAATTAGTTACAAGACATGTCATCAAATTTTTTCACTCCACCCAATAGCATTCATGTGCTCATGAGCAGTTCTCAAAAGATCAAGCTGAGAGGTTTAATTATTTAAATGAATGTTTCAGGATGAAGATGGTAACAGCCAAAACTCCTTAGACCTTGAAGCAAGGAAACTTGAAAACAGGTAAGCTGTAATTAAGATATTATAACAGAGGATGTTAATGCTTTTAAGACTTCCTTAGCTTATTTAGTGGCAGATGCACTAAACAATTTCATTAGAACTTTTGTTGGGACACCGCTAAAAGGTACCAGTTAATGAAAAAATAGTTTAAATTGATCATATAACAAGAACACATGTCTCACATATGCAAATTGTGGTGCTCCCACATTATGGGAAGCACCACAATTAATAATAAAACAGGTGTTTGTTCTGTAGTTTTAGTAGAACTTTGCCTCGCATATCTTTTTTTTTAATGTGCTTTTTAATTTTTTTTGTCGGTTTGTATCTTGTCTGTCTTATTTAAACTTTTGCCTGCTTTTTTAATAAGTATAAAAAAAAAGTAATTACACAGGCTGTTTGAACAAAAATAAAAGTTACTTCTCATATTTATTTATTTTTAATAAATGGAAAACGATGATATTTTATACTTAATTTTTAAGATGCCAGAACTTTTCTTAAGAAAATAGGGGTCAGATTTCTAAGATAACATCAGTTTTTTTCTATCAGATAATATTACGGAAATAAGGTCTATGTGACTTGATGCCATATGCATGTTTTACAATTCTATTAAGTATCTCTAATTATAACACAAAATATGTAGGTTATATATATATTACACAAGAAATGTTTATTTTATCGTTAATATGACGGAGCTTGAAAGGTAAGCAGGATCAGCAGGCGTCCAGGATCACCGCCCCAAGACCATTGAAGTTCGGCTACTAGGGTGTAACACATACGGTCGTGGGCGCCCAAGGAGAAGGAAAAGGAAGGGACTCAGATAGGTTGAGTGTTAGTGTTGTATTATAAAAAACCAAAAGGACAGGTGTCCAGAAAGAGATTTATCGTAAAGAGAGAGTGTAGGAGGGGCTTGGGTACGAACCGTACGATAACACAAACCCGCTAATTGACGTAAGGTTGCGCGTGTAGGTGCGGCAAGGTGCAGAGGGTGGCTGCGCAGTGTGGCGGTTAGGGGGATTTGGGAGAGAGACCAGGTGCAAATTTCAACATGGGGAAGAAGAAGATGGGCGTGGGGGGTGAGAAAAAAGGAGAGGGTAGTGAAGGAGTTTTTTTATTATTTTATTTTTTGTTATTTGTAATACTTTATTATTTATCATACCTTATCATTTATTACATATTATGTATATTTAATTATTATTAATTTTTTATTATTAATTCTCAACATTATTTTTATCCTGTTTTTATATATTTTGAGTTATATAGAGTGAATTATTTGCTGTCTATTAGAAATTAGTAATTATGAGTTATATACTGTATATTATTTTATATCTTTATATATATTATGTATATTATTGTATATGTATATCTTAGTATTGTTTTGCATTTATTCTTAGCTGTTCGCTATTTACTCTTATGTGTTATTTTATATATTTATATATGTATTTTATATTTTTATATGTTATTTACTGTGAGTTATATTCTTTTTCTTCTTATTATTATTAGCTGTTGTTTGTGATATATTATTTATATATGGTATATTATTTATATATAGTATATTATTTATAGTGTGTTATTTATATATCATTTTTATATTATTTTTGTTATGTGTGCAGTATGTATAGGATTGCTTTTTATTAATTATTACTCTTATGAATGTGTATTATATATTCGTTTTATTATTTGTGTGCGTTATTTATTTGTTCTATCTTTTATTTATTAGTTCTATTTTTTATTTGTTATATGTTATGTATGATATTTTTTTTTTGTTGTTATTCCAACGGACTTTTGTGTGGGGGGGGGGGGGGAGGTATTTTTTTAGGGCTGAGTGTGTGATATTCATGCGATGTGAATTAAGGCAATTAGTAGCAGTATGTAATATCTTATAAACAATATGAGGTAAAAAACAATACAAGATATAACCAGGTGACATAAGCACTACAAGTAATCATATTATATAATGTGTGTAGACCAAGAATCTTATAGTGATAAAAAATGTGTATATGTTATTTATACGGGTGTGCGAGCGGCGGTTGTGAATCGTGAATTAGGTAGTAGAATACTTGATTCTCTTCAGGAGATGGCGAGTGTATGCGTCCTGTAGGAAGGAGCGCTTACCCTGGTATTTGACGTTTCAAATGTCTAGTCGACCGATATCTAACCCCCCCCCCCCCGTCGGGGAGTTGTCACCGAAATCGGCGAGCGAGACCCATCCCTACGTCAAGTCTTCATATGAGGCGCCCAAGTGATGACGTACTACCGTAAGCCAATTACCCTGACCCCGACGTATTTTTAGAGCCGCTAGCTCATTCGTATAGATAACAGGGACTAGTCCGTGTGATATGTGAGCGCGATGGTAGTATGCAGTGAGAGACGCGTGCGTAACTTCACTATGACAACTGCTCAATCTTTCAAGGAGTTGTGGTAGTGACGCTATATAATTGTTACTGCTCATCTCTATAGAGTGCTCCATTTTTTGGAGTTCTTTTGAGGTGATATAATGACGCTTTTTTGAGGTGACTTAATGGTGCGTGTAGGTTAAAAGCAAATAAATATAGGTAAAAACAGATAAACACAACTAAAGCTAATGAAAGCTGAGCAGAACCAATGAGCGATGTGGTGGTGAATGGGTTGGTGGACAAAAAAGTAAAAGAAGAAGTAAATTACCTTAGGTGGTTGGTTATTCCTTATAGAATTCGAGTCTGATGATCTTATATAAGCCATATTAAAAACTACTTTTCCGAAGAAATTGTCACTACTCCAATATGTAAGAATTATTTAATCAAGAAATAACTAAAGGTTGTGAAGAAGATATCAAAACTCAAGTAAATGCGAATGTATTCAATAAAGTAAAAGACCGTTGTTACTACTGCGAGATTAACGTTAGTAATGTGTTTGAGGCAGTCTTTGCGTATCAGTTCTGAGCAAAGGTGAGAAACAAATAGGAAGTGAAAAGGTTTGAAGATGAGAAACGATTAGGAAGTGATAAGTGTGTATGTGCAGGACGTGTTGGAAGCTCTTGGTAGGCCATAATGTATAAGTATGGTGAGCGCGGAAGTGGCAGGATCTGTAGGAGTAATGCGCGTGAATTTTTATATTTTTTTAAATTTTTTATTTTATATTCCCTTGTATTATTTTCTTTTTATTTTATCTTTTATTATTTGTTTTTTGTTATGTTGATATTGTTTAGATTTTGTTGAGTGAGTTGTGGTATGATGTGTGAACTTATCTATTCATTTTTTATTCTATTCTATTGGTATTTTATTTTTCATTTATTTTATTTTTTATTTTTATTTTATTTTCTGTTATAGCGCTTCGACGTATGTGTGTCTGTATCCGTGTGATGGATATTAAGCAAGGATGTGCGTTAAAGCGGCAAAGTATGTGTAGCGATAATGCGCGTGATTTTTTGTTATCTTATTTTACATTTTTAATTTAT